>NC_057740.1:41533891-41537848 GCF_004010195.1 Chiloscyllium plagiosum
GCTTATCTCTCCACACTTCAGGCTCACTGCCTTTATTCCTGATGAAGGGCTTTTGCCCGAAACGTCGATTTCGAAGCTCCTTGGATGCTGCCTGAACTACTGTGCTCTTCCATCACCACTGATCCACATTCTCCCCATGTCTGCTTGGGTTTCCTCCAGGTGCTCCAGTTTCCTCTTACAGTCCAAGGGTGTGCAGGTTAGATGGATCGGCCATGCTCAGTTGGCCTGTAATGTCTAGGGATGTGTAGGCTAGGTGCATTAGCCGTGGGAAATGCAGTGGTAGGGTAGGTTCTGGGTCTGGGTGGGATGTTCTTTGGAGGGTCGGTGCAGACTCAATGGGGTGAATGGCTTCTTTCTGCACTATAGAGATTCTATGAACCTCAGCAGAGGAGAACTATGCCTTAGTACATGATGTTCAAGCTGGTCTAAATTATGAACAGACAGATTGCTGTCAAGACAGGGGTAGTTGAGGAAGAATTTTCCGGATGACTGTGTTCTCAGTGACATGATTGAAAGTTCTAAGGATCTAACTCAGATGGCAAGAAGGCCTGGAAGTGAAACATCTGATTTAAAGCTCCCTGTGAATCAGGGAGTATAAGAATAGGAAGAGACACAGCTGGCAGATCACAAAAGCCTGAGAACACTGGGAAGAGTTAGAAAATAGTCTGCAGAAGCCTGCATGGAAGATCATCAGCTGGCAGTGTAACTGGGATAGGAAGCACCCTGCGGCCAGTGTGAGGTGAGGTGTCCTCATGTGAAGTACAAACCACGGTTGCCTTGTTGCTTTTGAAAGCAGGAAAGCTCATATTTGATGTTAATACTGACTCCAGTCTGTTGCAATGTCCAATTCAAGAGACGACACCCCAAATTATTTTTGGAGAAATGGTAACTGTCTGATTGAGATTAACTGGAGCCCAATGCAGGGTGAAGGAACATTGCAGAATCAAATCAGCCTTTCGACTTCTGTATTCACAACACAGTAACATTAAAACCTTCAATGACGCTGACAGAGCCTCAGTTTAATGTCTCACCTGAAAGCCTATCTGACAGTGCAGTGCTCCCTCAGTACTGACCCTTCAACAGTGCGGCGCTCCCTCAGTACTGACCCTCCGACAGTGCGGCGCTCCCTCAGCTCTGACTCTTCAACAGTGCGGCACTCCCTCAGCACTGACTCTCCGACAGTGCGGCGCTCCCTCAGCACTGACTCTCCGACAGTGCGGCACTCCCTCAGTACTGACCCTCCGACAGTGCGGCGCTCCCTCAGTACTGACCCTTCGACAGTGTGGCACTCCCTCAGTACTGACCCTCCGACAGTGCGGCGCTCCCTCAGTACTGACCCTTCAACAGTGCGGCACTCCCTCAGCACTGACTCTCCGACAGTGCGGCACTCCCTCAGTACTGACCCTCCGACAGTGTGGCACTCCCTCAGTACTGACCCTTCGACAGTGCGGCGCTCCCTCAGTACTGACCCTCCGACAGTGTGGCACTCCCTCAGCACTGCACTGGTTTGCGATCTTTAACTGTTATGTTTAGGGCCTAGGATCCATAAGCTGCTTATTTTTTTAATTGGGATGAGGGATTCAGACAAAATAGGAACAGAAGTTGACCATTCAGCCTCTTGAGCCAGCTCCATCATTCAGTAGATCACTCCTGATGAAGGGTTTTTGCCCGAAATGTTGACTCTTCTGCTGCTCAGATGCTGCCTGACCTGCTGTGCTTTTCCAGCACCACTCTCTCGATTCAGTAGATCATGACTGCTCTGTTTGTGATTTAAATTCCACATTCCTATCAATCCCCTGTCATGCAAGGTAAGTAATTATATATTAGTACAATTTACTTTTGGGTTTGCAGTTTGAACTGGGAGTGAGTTGGCTTTGATGTATGTGTATGAGGGGTTTTAATGATGAACTTGTCAGTCTCTCGGGAACTGTGATTGTTTTTAAACTAGTAGAAGAGATTGGGTGCTAAAGGGATTTGTTTACACTGGGAGAATTTTATGGGCAGGAGGAGTAAACATTGAGGAGCACTATTGTGTTTTCTGGAAGGATCAGGAATGTTTTATTATACCTTGGGAAAGCTTTTTTTAAAGTCTGCAGAGATCCAATTTGAAGTTAGATGTATGAAACGATCAGTCCCAGAGAAAGGAGTTAGTTCAGAAAAGTTAGGAAATGGATTAGCTCAGCGTAAATGCTTTTGATCAAAGTTCCAGACGGGAAGTGTTTAGGTAGAAACTTGAAGAGCTTATTTGAAGCTGAGAAACTCTAAGCACATTTGTGTGACTAATAAAGGCTATCAAACTGTAAAGAATAGGAAGTGAAAGAAACAATTAAGCTTATAGATGTGATAGAGAAGGCAATTCTTTTTGGTGTTGGAGGACTGTGGCATGATGATGATGAGTTGGATGGGATTGTATTTTTACTGTGCTTGGATTGTGTTTGGAAATCTTTCCAATTGTGCTACATATAAATTCTATTTTATCTTCTCTTTTGCATAGTAAACTTTGAGAATAATAGAGTTGAACAGATTAGATTCCCTACAGTGTGGAAACAGGCCCTTTGGCCCAACAAGCCCACACCAACCGTCTGAAGAGTAACCCACCCAGACCCATTTCCCTCTGACTAATGCACCTAACACTACGGGCAATTTAGCATGGCCAATTCACCTGACCTGCACATCTTTGGACTGTGGGAGGAAACCGGAGCACCTGGAGGAAACCCACACAGACACGGGGAGAATGTATAAACTCCACACAGACAGTCGCCCGAGGCAGGAATTGAACCTGGGACCCTGGTGTTGTGAGGCAACAGTGCTAACCACTCAGCTACTATACCTCCCGTACTTTGGCTTTATTATTAAACCAAACCAAAAACATTATGAACTTGTGCTTCAGAGAAAGACCACCGCGTAGAATGAAAGCACAACAAAAATGAGCTATCAGGCCAGATTTCAGCCTGGGATCTGACTTCTGCAGTGATGATGTGGAGGAGCGGGTGTTGGACTGGGGTGGATAAGGTGAAAAATCCTCCAACACCAGGTTATAGTCCAACAGGTTTATTTGGAAGCACTAGCTTTCAGCGTGCTGCTCCTTCATCAGGTGGTTGTGGAACAGGATCATAAAACAGAATTTATAGCAAAAGATCACAGTGTCATGCAACTGATACAATATATTGAGAAACCGAGATTGCTGTTAAGTCTTTCACCTTTTAGAATGGGTTGCAGGTTTTGGTTCATTAATATGTAAATCCCAGAACTACTTCTAAGTCACCTTCTTGAGATACCTTAAGGTTTTATAAAAAAAGGTATCATTTCAGCACAATGTATTCAAGGTGTGAGGTTAGAGTCTGTCTGTATCTTAATCTTGAGTCAGACTGATTCTATTTCCAAAGTAGGAATTTATAAAATGTTGCATGAATTAACTGCCTGCAGATTGAACAAAATAGAATGTGTCTGCAATTACAATTGTGCAAATGCAAATTCACCCCACGGACTTATATTGTGTGTGTGTGTGTGTGTGCGCGCATGTGTGTTTGTGAGAGAGAGAGAGAAACTGTGTGTGTGCATGTGGGCATGAGTGTGACTGAGTATAAGCCTGTGAGGTTGTACACACACACTCTCTCTCTCTCTCTCTCTCTCTCTCTCTCTCTCACACACACTCACATGCACACGCGCATACAATATAAGTCCATGGGGTGAATTTGCATTTGCACAATTGTAATTGCAGACACATTCTATTTTGTTCAATCTGCAGGCAGTTAATTCATGCAACATTTTATAAATTCCTACTTTGGAAATAGAACCAGTCTGACTCAAGATTATGATACAGGCAGACTCTAACCTCACACCTTTAATACATTGTCTGAGCTGAGATGTCACCTTTTTTTTATAAAACTTTAAGTTGTCTCGAGAATGTGACTGAAAAGAAGTTCTGGGATTTACATATAGAGTCATAGAGATGTA
>NC_057740.1:41537871-41538187 GCF_004010195.1 Chiloscyllium plagiosum
CACTTTAAACCCTTCCTATTCATATACCCATCCAGATGCCTTTTAAATGTTGTAATTGTACCAGCCTCCACCACTTCCTCTGGTAGCTCATTCCATACACGTACCACCCTCTGCATGAAAAAGTTTCCCCTTGGGTCTGTTTTATATCTTTCCCCTCTCACCTTAAACTTATGCCCTCTAAGTTCTAGACTCCTCCAACCCAGGGAAAAGACTTTGCCTCTTTACCCTATCCATGCCCCTCATAATTTTGTAAACCTCTATAAGGTCACCTCTCAACCTCTGACGCTCCAGGGAAAACAGCCTCAACCTGTTCAGC
>NC_057740.1:41539217-41546384 GCF_004010195.1 Chiloscyllium plagiosum
CACTGGTCACAGGCCTCCAGTCTGAAAAACAACCCTCCACCACCATCCTCTGTCTTCTACCTTTGAGCCAGTTCTGTATCCAAATGGCTAGTTCTCCCTGTATTGCATGAGATCTAACCTTGCTAATCAGTCTCCCATGGGGAACCTTGTTGAACGCCTTACTGAAGTCCATATAGATCACATCTACCACTCTGCCCTCATCAATCTTCTTTGTTACTTCTTCAAAAAACTCAATCAAGTTTGTGAGACATGATTTCCCACGCACAAAGCCATGTTGACTATCCCAAATCAGTCCTTGCCTTTCCAAATACATGTACATCCTGTCCCTCAGGATTCCCTCCAACAATTTGCCCACCACCAACGTCAGGCTCACTGGTCTATAGCTCCTTGGCTTGTCCTTAACACCTTTCTTAAACAGTGGCACCCCACATTAGCCAATCTCCAGCCTCCAGCACCTCACCTGTGACTATCGATAGCCAATCTCCAGCCTCCAGCACCTCACCTGTGACTATCGATGATACAAATATCTCAGCAAGAGGTCCAGCAGTCATTTCCCTAGCTTCCCACAGAGTTCTCGGGTACACCTGATCAGGTCCTGGGGATTTATCCACCTTTACCCATTTCAAGACATCCAACACTTCCTCCTCTGTAATCTGGACATTTTGCAAGATGTCACCATCTATTCCCCTACAGTCTATATCTTCCATATCCTTTTCCACAGTAAATACTGATGCAAAATATTCATTTAGTATCTCCCCCATTTCCTGCAGCTCCACACAAAGGCCACCTTGCTGGTCTTTGAAGGGTCCTATTCTCCCCCAGTTACCCTTTTGTCATTAATGTATTTGTAAAAGCCCTTTGGATTCTCCTTAACTCTATTTGCCAAAGCTATCTCATGTCCACTTTTTTCCCTCCTGATTTCCCTCTTAACTTTCTCTACTGCCTTTATACTCTTCTAAGGATTCACTCGATCTCTCCTGTCTATACCTTACATATGCTTCCTTCTTTTTCTTAACCAAACCCTCAATTTCTTTAGTCATCCAGCATTCATATTAATGAACCGAACCCTGCAACCCATTCTAAAAGATGAAAGACCTAACAGCAATCTAGGTTTGTTCAGTATGCCGTAACAATTGCATGACACTGTAATCTTTTGCTATCAATTCTCTGTCTTATGATTCTGCTCTACAGCTACCTGATGAAGGAGCAGCACAACAAAATCTAGTCTTTCCAAATAAGCCTGTTGGACTATAATCTGGTGTTGTGTGATTTTTGATTTTGTCCAGTAATAGAGTGTAGTGCTGGAAAAGCACAGCAGGTCAGGCATCATCCGAGGAGCAAGAAAATCAACGTTTCGATCACAGACCCTTCATTAGGCATTGATTCCTGATGAAGGGCTTATGCCTGAAACATTGATTCTCCTGTTCCTTGGATGTTGACTGACCTGCTGCGCTTTTCCAGCACCACACTGTCAACTCTGATCTCCAGCATCTGCAATCCTCACTTTCCCCTTTGTCTAGTAATAGCCTTGGCTGGGATCAACACCCCATAACCATTCATTCCTTTGCAAAACATGACTGAATATTTTCAAGTTAGATACAATGACCTCCATTGAATATTCATTATCCATCCCTAATTGGCCTTGCTAGGTCAATTCTAACGGCAGTTTTGAATCAACCATATTGCTGTGGGTCTGGAGTGACATGTAGGCCAGACCAGGTAAGGATGGCAGATTTCCTTCTGTAAACAACAAGAGTGAACCAGGTGTTTTCTTTTCAAAACAGTGGATGATGTTTTCATGGCTTCCATTTTTGAGATTAACTTTATAATTCCGGATTTATTAATCAAATTCAAGTTTCCCCAGCCAACCCATTCTCACCCACCAATGGACCCCAGTCGTGGCTTTGCTTTTTCCCTAGCTCACTATTATCCATCCATTTGTCTGCCCTACTTGCTGCTGGGGTCTTTCTGACTGTGGGCTCCACTTCCACATATTGTTTACCTCTTCTCCCACCCTGCTCCAAACCTTCAGCATATATACCAACATTTTCCTAGCTACAATCAATTCTGAAGAAGGGTCACTGGACCCAACACATTAACTCCGTGTTTCTCTCTCCACAGATGCTGCCAGACCTGCTGAGTTTCTCCAGCAATTTCTTTTAGTAGTTCCAGCAGCTGTGTTAGTGGAATTTGAATCTGTGTCCCAGTGTGTTATCCTGGGCCTCTGCCAGCCAGTGCCATTACCACGGCATCAAGAAATCATACAGCACGGAACAGACCCTAAAGCCCCTCAAATCACCTTCAAACTCAGAACTGAGTGTGCTCCCTACTGCATCTCGACTGAGAGCTTTGCAGACAAAGGGGGACAGCTTAAGTACACTCAGCCGGGTGACTAATGGGGGAATCTGAGAGAGCGTGGAATCATTCTGTGCCAGTCAAAGTGTCCGCTGACAATATGGGGGACTCCATCGTGAAATGTAGCTGACATCTTTTGGGAGGTCAAATCTAAACCTGATGTGCGGTCCTGTTGGGGAATGTGATGTGAGGGGCAAGAGATGAAAACTAAGATTTGCAAACTCCTGTCTCTTCAGGGGCTTTGAGTGGCAGTTTTAGCTGGAAGGGGAAGTAAATCAGCTAAAAGGCAGCACAACCAAGGAAGAGAGGAAAGAGAGAATTTATTTTCACAAACCAAAACAGAACTTTCTGGAAAAGCTGACTTGCTGCCAAACCTTCTGAGCTTGTCCAGCAATTTCTGGTTTGGTTGCTGATTTACAGCATCCGCAGTTCTTTTGGCTTTTATTTAGAGAACTTTTTTTTGCATCTACCTCCGCACATTCAGTTTAAAAGCAGAATAAGGCTACCTCAGTGCATACCCCAAGCACTGACTGTGTTCAGGATTATTTGTCTGTAGTCTCTGTCTGAAATCTGAGAGGGCAGCAGAGCGAAAGAGAGCATCGCCAACAGTTTGGCAGTCCCTCAGCACTGGTGCCCAGAGAGACTCAGTCTGGGGATTGTGTGTTTGACTCAATCCCACAACCTGCTGACCCACAAGTAAGAGAGCAAGCCGCTGAGTTACAGCACATGGTGGGGATAGGATGCAAACTATATTTCAGGTATAGCAAAGTGTGGGTGAGAGGGGAAGAGTCCGAGGACCACAGCACTAATTAGCACAGGTAGCAAGAGTACATTCACTAACCAATCAACAACATGGCTCATGAACAAACAGAGTCATTGATCCGATCAGTTACAAACGTATCCCATAAATAACTCGAGTAGCTTCCTGTAAACATTAATTCCCATTTCACAACAGCACAGAGCCAGAGTGGACTAAACTTTCACTAGCGAGGAGACTCCAAATGTTCATTCATTCAGCCCAAACAACTCAAGCTCCATTGATTATGAAGCTTTGGGACATCCCAGATGGACCTTTACAAAAGCATGTGAAGGTTTAACTGTAGTGTTCTCGTGCTCACATTTTCTCTGCATGTGCATAATCATTCACACATTTTATTTTTACATAATTTAGGTTTCTTGCACCAGTGAAAGAGTGGAGTTGCTGAATGTGTAGTCGTTTTGTTATCCTCCGCCCGCTGACCCATGACCTTATTTGTCAAGCAGCAATCTCGACCCGTCTCATTGAGAACACAGCGAGTATTCACACAGAGCCGGACCACCCCCCCCCTCCCCTCACTCTCCAAGGCCCATGTGCCTAGCTCCAGTCCACGTGGAGAACAGTCAGTTCATTGTGTCTCAGGGTGTGCCCCAGCCTTGCACAGACTCTGGTCTGAAGCTCGTTCTTTCGACTCTTGGGGGAGGTGCTGACCGGAGTCTGAGATCATACCATGTGGAAGCCAGAAACGTACAGAAGGAAATATTTACATATCTGTAGCCACCTACCATGTCCTCAGCAAGTCCCAAGGTCTCCACAGCCCATGAAATGCATTCGCTGTTATGATGTAGGAAATGTCGCAGCCAATTTGTGCACAGCAAGATCCCATATAAAGCCGTGATCTGTTAATATTTTATTGATGGCATTTGAGGGATAGACGTTTAGACAGACATAACTATTACTGAGAAAAGACTTACTTTGTTGAATCTTTCATCATTGCACTCATTAGAACAACTCAGGAATTAGGAGAAAGTGAGGACTGCACATGCTGGAGATCAGAGTTGAGAGAGTGGTGCTGGAAAGGCACAGCAGGACAGGCAGCATCCAAGGAGCAGGGGAATCAACATTTTGGGCATAAATCAAATCCAGGTCCCTGGTGCTACGAGACAGCAGTGTGGGTCGGTCTGGGTGGGATGCTGTTCAGAGGCTTGTGGTAGGTTTGATGGGCTGAATGGCCTGCTTCTATACTGTAGGGATTCTAAGATTATAAAGGTTGTAATAGCAGAGCATTTAGAAAGACATGATCAAGCAGACTCAGCACGGAAATCATACCTGACAAATTCACTGGAGTAACAATCAGGGAAGCAGTGAATGAAACATATTTAGATTTTCAGAAGATATTCGATAAAGTACCACATTTTAGGTTGCCTCATAAGATAAGAGCCCATTAGTTGGGGGTGGTATGTTAGCATGGATAGAGGATTGGATAGATTCGATAAAGTGTGTCACTGGGAAAGCACAGCAGGTCAGGCAGCATCCGAGGGGCAGGAGAGTCAACGGTTTAAGCAGCAACCTTCATCAAGACTCATCTCCTGATGAGGAGCTCACACTCAAAACATCGACTCTCCTGCTCCTCAGATGCTGCCTGACCGGCTGTGCTTATCCCATGCCACACTTTATTGACTCTGACTCTCCAGCATCTGCAGTCCCCACTAAGTCCGAGAGGACTGGCTAACTCATCAAAGATAGTTGGGATAAGGGGCTCACTTTCAGGATGGCAACCCTGTAATTGATGAAGTTAGTAAGTTTGCAGATGACACCAAAATTGGAGGTGTAGTGGACAGCGAAGAGGGTTACCTCAGATTACAACAGGATCTGGACCAGATGGGCCAATGGGCTGAGAAATGGCAGATGGAGTTTACTTCAGATAAATGACAGGATGATTAAAAAGGCATTTGGTATGCTTGCCTTCATTGCTCAGTCCTTTGAGTGAAGGAGTTGGGAAGTCATGTTGAGATTATACAGGACATTGCTGAGGCCTCTTCTGCAATACTGTGTTCAGTTCTGGTCGCCCAGGTACAGGAAGGATATAATTCAGCTGGAGAGGGTTCAGAAAAGATTTATCAGGATGTTGCAGGGTGTGGAAGGTTTGAGTTAAAAAGAAAGGCTGGATAGGCTGGGGCGTAGGAGATTGAGAGGTGACCTTATAGAAGTTTTTGAAATAATGAGGGGTATAGATAGAGTCAAGGTATTTGTCTTTTCCCTAGGATTGGTGATTTCAAAGTGAGAGAAGAGAGGTTTAAAAAAGACATGGGGGCAAATTTGTTACACAGAGGGAATGTGGAATGAGGTACCTGAGGAAGTGGTGGGTGTGGGTACAACGTTTAAAAGATGTTTGGATGGGTATATGAATAGGAAGGGTTTGGAGGGATATGGGCCAGGTGCTAGCAGGTGGGACTAGATTGGGTTGGGATATCTGGTTGGCATGGACGGGTTGGACCGAAGGGTCTGTTTCCATGCTGTACATCTCTATGACTCTATAAGTACTACAGAATCAGTGCTGAGGGCGCAATAGTTTATACTATCTATGAACAACTTGGTTGAAGGAAGCGAATCTACTCAAAAATAGGTGGGAAAGCAAGTGCTAAACTTGGCAGAGTCTGCAGAGGGTTGTGTACAGTTGAAGTACATGGGCAAAGAATTGGAAAATGGAATATAATGCAGAAAAATGTGAGCTAATGCACTTTGGCAGGAAGATAGGGAGCTGAATATTATTTAAATGGAGATAAACGGCAGAAAGCGATTGCACAGAGGGACTTGGCACTCCTTGTGCATAAATCCAAAAAATTTAGCATTCAATGTCTGCAGTAGTTCAGAGAAGGTAAATGGAATGTTAGCCTTTATTTCAAAGGAAGTGGATTATAATATAGGCAGGTCTTTCTAAAACTATGCAAGGCATTAGTCAGGTAGGAGAAAGTGAGGACTGCAGATGCTGGAGATCAGAGCTGAAAAATGTGTTGCTGGAAAAGCGCAGCAGGTCAGGCAGCATCCGTGGAGCAGGAGAATCGATGTTTCGGGCATAAGCCCTTCTTCAGGAAGGCATTAGTCAAACCACAGCAAGAATAGTGTGAACAGTTTTACTCCCCTGATCTAAGGAAAGATATACTGGTATTGGAGGCAGTCCATAAAGGTTCACTCGGCTGATCCTGGTCTTATGAGGAGAGATTGAGTGGGTTGGGGCCTGTTGAAGTTTAGAAGAGCAAGAGGTGACCTTATTGAAACATGCAGATTCTTAAAAAGGCTTGACAGAGTAGATGTGGTGAGGCTGTACCCCTTGGTGGGACAGCCTACAACCAGTTGGATAATCTCCGAGTAAGGGATCACACAGTTCAGAAACAGATTTGATAGGCTTCCGCACCTGTGCAATCTCGTCTCACACTCTGTTTCGAAACCTGGACCAGACCGGACTTAATTTTAAATACATCAAATTCCAGGAATTTTGAATAGTTTGGTAAGGATTTTAATTCGGTGTTTTCCTTCCATAAATAATCCATTTGCAGGAACATTGTTCCTCTGCCTGGAAGAGAATTGGAAAAAAGAAGCAAATTAAGCAATTTGGAATCTCCCGTGATCTGAATTTGAATCTTTACACTTTATATTTAATCTGCGCCTTTAACACAGTAAAACATTCCAAAGTGATTCATAGAATGTAATCAAACAATTTCATCTTTAAAAAGGCACTTGCAAATAGATCCAACCAGAGAATTTGTGGGAGGCGAGGGGATTGGAGGGGGGAGCAGGATGGGGACGGTGAGTGGGTATTCACTGCTGTTGGTGGGTGATGAAGGTGAATCATGTTGTAGTATTGAAAGGAAACCCAAGTGGTAAAGAAATAGAAAGATAGGGTGATGGGGTCAGGGAGGAGGTTGGTGAGGAGGGAGTTGGGAGGAGGTTGGGGTGAAGAGGGCGTTGGGAGGAGGTTGGGGTGAAGAGGGAGCTGGGAGGAGGTTGGGGTGAGGAGGAAGTTGGGAGGATGTTGGGATAAGGAGGGGAGTTGG
>NC_057740.1:41547405-41561207 GCF_004010195.1 Chiloscyllium plagiosum
CCCCAGCCCCCACCCCCGCCCCCACCTCCTCCCCATTTATCTCTCCACCCCGGAGGCTCCCTGCCTGTATTCCTGATGAAGGGATTTTGTCCGAAATGTCGATTGTGCTGCTCCTCCGATGCTGCCTGACCTGCTGTGCTTTTCCAGCACCACTCTGATCTAAACTCTGGTTTCCAGCATCTGCAGTCCTCACTTTTGCCTGAGTTTAATTTGGCGTCATGTTTGGCACAACATTGTGGGCCGAAAGGCCTGTTCCTTTGCTGCTCTGTTCTATGTTCTACCTAAGTCAGACTAAGCGCTTGACAACCACTAATCGTTACCACATTGTATGTTTTTCTTTCTTTTGATTTGGTACTATCCTTAATTTGATTATTTAATCAATGAACTATTTTCTTAAACACGTCATTGTTCTTTAACTATCTTTTCTGTAAAATTCCTTTCCCAGTCAAATCCACCCAATGCATCCCTGTGTAATTATCCTTATTTAGGTTCAGCACCATTGTTTCTGATTCAAATTTCTCACTCTGAAACTGACTGCTAAATTTGACCATGTAATGGTTATTGTCCCAAAGGGGATCTTTTACTCTGAAGTCATTTATTAAAACTGCCTCGTTACACATAACCAGATCCAAAATAGCATGATCCCTAGAGCCACTATCTATTATCTATCTATAATTCATTAATTCTGAAAGGAAAAGATTGGGCAGCACGGTGGCTCAGTGGTTAGCACTGCTGCCTCACAGCACCACGGACCCGGGCTCAATTCCACCCTTGGGTGACTGTGTGGAGTTTGCACATTCTCCCCATGTCTTCATGGGTTTCAGGTTTTCTCCCACAGTCCAAGTATGTGCAGGTTACGCTAGATTGGCCATGCTAAATTGCCCCATGGTGACCAGGGATATGTGCAGGTGAAATGGATTAGCTATGGGAAATGCAGGGTTACAGGAATAGGGTAGGGGGGTGGGTCACTCTTCAGAGGGTTGGTGTGGACTTGATGGATTGAATGGCCTGTTTCCACACTGTAGGGATTCTATGATGTCTCAGAAAGCGGTATTAAATGCACTCTGTAAATTCATCCTCATTGCTACCTCTGCCAATTTGATTTTCCCAGTCTTCACGGACATTAAAGTCACAATGATCAATGTACTGCCTTTTCCTCATCATCTCCTGATCTATTTTCTGCCTGGGGGGGGCCTATAATCCACTGTCTTCTTTCTCTTGTTACTTCTTACCTCTGACCATGCGGCTTTTGGTTCAGTCTGGGCTGGTTCCAGGCCTGCATTGAGTCTGCATTTAAGTTGAGTCCAGGTCTAGGTTGAATCTTGTCAGGGTCGAGATCAAGTTCAGGTCTGGGTGTAGCCTGGGTCTAGGTTAAGTCTGGGTTTGGGTTCAGTTGGGTCTTGATCCAGGACTCCAAACAAATTTCCTTACGGTTGAGCTGAACTATCTTAACTCTCCACGCTGTGTCTAGCTAGCCAAGGCCCCTGCCTGACCCACACACAGATACATCCTCATTGAAAACTGGGAGCTACCAGCCCTCCAGGATTGGACTGGAGTCTCTGGGAATTAGAAACATTAACTGCAAGTCAATTTCAGTTTTCACTTTTTTTAATAAAAATAATTCTTTCAACATGCCCACTGATTATTTATAAAAAAATATTAAAGAATTGTGGGTGTCTCTTCTGCCAAGTTAACTCTAATGGATAAATTTTCCCATTCAGGAGGTTGCAAGTCATGTGATGAATCTGCAGGATTACATCCAGCTTGTTGGCAACTCTTCATAAAAGATTCAACACGGAGGAAATTTGAGCCCAGACTCCCCTCTGCCAGCCCCAGCCCCTCTGGCCCGCTGTCTGAGCACAGTGAGGTTTCTCTAACCCTGCTGGCTTTCAGGGACTGGGAGCTGATCGATCGATCAATACCTGCACTGGGTCCGGGGAAATCGATGAGAAGCTGGTGATTGGATTACGAGCGGCTGTGAGCTTTAGTGTGACTCCCAAAACTGGATTGAGAAATTAATCTTGTGCCCTCCTGATTTAAAGGAGAGAGAGAGAGAGGTAGCTGAGAGCTCTAAGGTGTCCTGTCGTGAGGAGTACGGAATTTTCTGATCAATTTTGAAAAGTCTTTGCTCTGTTAACAGCTGACAATGTGCGGCCACCGCTTATTTCTTGAGCCTTTTGGCAATTTTCAAAGGGGATTAGATGGAGTCGGATCACCGGGTCTCGTTCCCATGGCCTTGTTCAGGTTTGTTTTACTAAGCATTTCAGTTTTATTTTGCTGGAAACGATCCTGGATCCACAGCTAATGAAACTGTGCCATTTATCATTTATCAATGCATGAACCAAGCGGCTGGCTGTCTCTGAACTTCTCAACTCTAATGGCAATGTGGGTTGGTCACAGACCTGTCCCTGACTGACACACACACACATATAGTCAGACATATACATACACACAGAGCATACAGAAAGATGAACACACACACACAGACAACTCACAGACAGGCAGACGTAGGCTCACAGACACACTCACATAAATACAGACAGCCCATGCATACACAGACAGCTGCCCACCCATACACAGACAGACAACCCACACACACATGGGCTGGTGCTTTCTGTGTTGAGAGGAGTGGGCGGATCATTCTTAACCATAGCCCCTGCTGGTCTGACAGTGCTGTACTGCACTATACAAGACCAACCCATACTGCACCGTGCTACACTGTAGTGTACAGTATCACAGCAGACATGCTGCAGTGTTATCACACTATACTCACCCACTGTGCTGCACTCTAGCACATACACTGTATAGCATTAGAAAGTGCTGCTATAAGCAGGATATGATTTTATGTGCTGACTCTTGAAGAACAGGTCACTCATACAGATTTAAAAATACAAAATGCAGTGCAGGATGAAGCATTTCTTGTTTATTGAAAATTGTGACTTCTTTTTCTCATTTTAATTTTTTTTTGTTTTGCAGTAGTGCTTATTTTTCCCCAGTTCCCATGTTGTGTGTGTGCAGGTATAGGACACAGTGAAGAACAACAAGTATATAAATCTTTATTTATATGTCACCACCAGGAAGAAAGGAAACACCTGAGTGGCCAGTGACAAGCAGTGCCCTTCACATCAAAGGGCAATGCTGTGTGATCAAACAGTGGAGGGGAGGGCAGGGATTAATTTAAACAGAGTTGGAGGGGGAAATAATACACTCCAGTCCCTGCGGTGCCCACCTTTCCCTGAAAATCTCGAGGGTGTTAGCGGACATGCTCCTTTTCCAGGGATAACCGGGCTCTGACATAACCGGGTAGAAGTTGCAGTAGGGGATTTCTTTGGGAATAATGACCACAATTCTGTAAGTTTTAAAATATTCGTAGACAAAGGTGAGGGTGGTCCGAAGGGACGAGTACTAAACTGGGCCAACGCCAATTATATCAAAATTAGGCAGGAGCTGGGAAATGTGGATTGGACACAGCTATTTGAAGGAAAGTCCACATTTGAGATGTGGGAGGCTTTCAAAGATAGGTTAAAGATAGTGCAGGATTGGCATGTCCCGTTGAAAACAAAGGATAGGAAAGGCAAGATTTGTGAACCGTGGATGACAGGAGAAATCATGTGATTAGCCAAGAGGAAAAGTGAAGTGTCCAGACAGCTAAGAACAGAACGGGCCTTGGGGGAATATCAAGGGAGTAGGACCAATCTTAAAAGAGGAATCAAGTGGGCTAAAAGGGGTCACGAAATAACTTTAGTGAGCAGAATTAAGGAGAATCCCAAGGCCTTTTATTCTTATATAAACTAGTTTAAAGTAGTTTGGCAAGGGGGTGGGAATCGGATCCACATGTCTGAGAGGGGGTCAGTTGCAGACAGGACAGTGACAGGATATATTGAATCTATTAGGAAGGTTTCTCACATGATGAAACAAAGGGATCGGTTAAAGTGTGTACGCTTTAATGCAAGGAGTGTCCGGAATAAGAGTGATGAACTTGGAGTATGGATCAGTACTTGGGGCTATGATGTTGTGGCCATAACGGAGACGTGGTTTTCACAGGGGCAGGAATAGTTAGTTGCTTGATGTTCCAGGGTTTAGAATGTATAAAAAGAACAGGGAAGGTGGAAAAAGAGGAGGGGGCGTAGCATTGCTAAATCAGAGAGTGCATCACAGCTACAGAAACGAAGGTTATTGAGGAAGGTTTGTCCACTGAGTCAGTATGGGTGGAAGTTAGGAACTGCAAGGAAACAGCCACCGCATTGGGGGTTTTCTACAGGCCACCTAATAGCAGTAGAGAGAGTGAAGATCTCATAGGCGCACAGATTCTGGAAAAATGCAAAAATGGCACGGGGTGGCGGTGAAGGAGGCCCAGGACCTCCATGTCCTCGACAGAGTGGGAGGGGGAGTTGAAATGTTGGGCCACGGGGCGGTTTGGTTGATTGGTGCAGGTGTCTCGGAGATGTTCCCTAAAGCGTTCTGTAGGAGGCACTCAGGTCTCCCCAATGTAGAGGAGACCGCATCGGGAGCAACGGATACAATAAATGATATTAGTGGATGTGCAGGTAAAACTTTGATGGATGTGGAAGGCTCCTTTAGGGCCTTGGATAGAGGTGAGGGAGGTGCTGTGGGCACAGGTTTTACAGTTCCTGCGGTGGCAGGGGAAGTGCCAGGATGGGAGGGTCGGTCGTAGGGGGGCGTGGACCTGACCAGGTAGTCACGGAGGGAACGGTCTTAGGGAACATCTCCGAGACACCCGCACCAATCAACCAAACCGCCCCGTGCTGATGAAGAGCTTTTGCCCGAAACGTCGATTTTGCTGCTCGTCGGATGCTGCCTGAATTGCTGTGCTCTTCCAGCACCACTGATCCAGAAGGTGGATAGAGTGGTCAAGAAGGCATATGGTATGCTTGCCTTCATCGGACGGGGTATTGAGTATAAGAGCTGGCAGGTCATGTTAAAATTGTACAAGACATTGGTTTGGCCGCATTTAGAATATTGTGTACTGTTCTGGTCACCACATTACCAAAAGGATGTGGACGCTTTGGAGAGGGTGCAGAGAAGGTTTACGAGGATGTTGCCTGGTATGGAAGGTGCTAGATATGAAGAGAGGTTGAGTAGGTTAGGATTGTTATCATTAGAAAAAAGGAGATTATGGGGGGAACCTGATTGAGATCTACAAAATCATGAAGGGTATAGACAGGGTAGATAGAGATAAGCTTTTTCCCAGGGTGAGGGATTCAATAATGAGAGGTCACATGTTCAATGTGAGAGGTGAAAAGTTTAAGAGGGACACATGCTGCAAGTACTTTACACAGAGGGTGGTAGGTGCCTGGAATGCGTTGCCAGCAGAGGTGGTAGAGGCAGGCATGGTAGGTTCATTTAAGGTGTGTCTGGACAGATGTGTCTGAGTAGGTGGGGAGCAGAGGGATACAGATGCTTAGGAATTGGGTGACAGGTTTAAACAGTGGATTTGGATCGGCTCATGCTTGGAGGGTGTAGGGCCTGTTCCTGGGCTGTAAATTTTCTTTGTTCTTTATAACTGCGGAAGAGGGGCAGGTATTTGGCCCTAACGACCACCCCCATGGCCCACTGCCTGGACCTGTTTATGGCCAGTTTGGCCAGGCCCAGGAGCAGACCCACGAGGAGATCCTCTGACCTACCCTCCCCCCTCTGCACTGGGTGCCCAAAGATCAGGAGCGTGGGACTGAAGTGCAACCAGAAACAGGGGAGAAGGCTCTCTAGAAAACTAAAAAGGGAGTGCAAACACCCACACCCATTATATACATGGTCCACAGACCCCACAGCACTACAGAACAAGCAATTGGGCTGGGAGTCTGTGAACCACCGCAATCTGCGGTTTCAGAGGACTGCTGTGTGCAGCACCCTCCACCCCAGATCCCCGAGATGTGACTCCTTTTTATTTGTTTTGGTAAATGGCTTATTTATTGCCCATCCCCATTTGCCCCAGAACAGATAAGTGACTCACTCAGCCATTTCAGAGTCAATCACATTGCTGTTGACCTGGAGTCCCATATAGTTCAGACTAGGTTAGAACAGCCATTATCTTTATCTCTCTCTGAATGAAATGAATGAACCAGATTCGTTTTTACAACAAAAATCCATTCACTTCATTGTTGCTATTAGTGAGACTCAGATTTTATCTCACATTCATTAACTGAATTAAGATTCTTTTAGTGAACTTACAGACGTGTATAAAATCATGAGGGGTATGGATAGGATAAAAGCCAAGGTCTTTTCCCCAAGCAGGGGATTCCAAAACTAGAGGGCACAGATTTAAGGTGAGAGGGGAAAGATTTAAAAGAGACCTAAGGGCCAATATTTTCACATAGAAGGTGGTGCGTGTATGGAATGAGCTGCCAGAGGAAGTGGTGGAGGCTGGTACAATTACAACATTTAAAAGGCATTCGGATGGGCAGATGAATAAGAAGGGTTTAGAGAGATATGGGCCAAGTGCTGGCAAATGGGAACAGATTAATTTAGGATATCTGTTTGGCAGGGACATGTTGGACTGTAGAGACTGTTTCCACGCTGTACATCTCTATGATTATGACTATATGATGATATTTGAATTTGCATTTCCAGAGTTTGCAGTCTGTGCAGTTACTGGTTCAATAACATCACCAGAATACCAGTGTCCCCCACCTGATCAAACTAGTAGAATGTAATTTGAGAGACTGTAGAACTCACTGTCACGAGTTGCATTTGAAACAAGAGAGCATGGGAAAATGAACAGTTAATGCGTAACACAGAGGTGGAGAGAGGGATCGATGAAGGTGAGTGGGAGCAGGGCAGAAGGAGGTTGGTGTGGAGAAGAGGTATAGAGCAGTACAGCACAGAAGGAGGCCATTTGGCCATTGACAAGTCCCACCATCCTACTCTGAGCCCTGCAACTTTGTCCTTTTTACAGTACTTGTCTAATTGCCTTTTACTATTGAACCTGCCAGGTTGTAAAGACAGGCAAACAGCAGCTGAGCTGAACTGGCAGATTCTGAGCTGTTGAATCTGTCTAAATCTGTAAAACCTTTCATCACAGCCAGAGTAGGCCAGGCACAAAACTGTCTGGTACTGCCACTTCTGAAGCAGCGTAGTTGAGAGTCTGTGCCCAATGGGTTAGTATCATGCTGGGAACATGAACATCTTTTTGTAAATTGACTCCAAGGGCAGTTGTTAAACTGAAGTCAGGGCTGAGTCTGCAGCAACTTTGTTGGCAGTATAAACTTGCTGTCAGCATCTCAAGGTGAATTTCATGCTACAGAATGCAGACCTCAGTAACAAGCAGAAATTACAATTTGCTAAGGAGAGAAGATTTAAGGTCAAACTTTATGCTATCGTTCAGACAGTAACAACAACTTACATTGGTATAGCGTCTTTAGCACAGTTTAAAACTCTACCAAAGGGTTTCAGAATGACGTGAATCAGACAATAATCCAAACCGAGTCACACGAGGAGACAATCTGCCCAAATTGTCAAAAACATAGGCGTGTTAAGGAGTGACTTAAACAAGAACAGGAAGATTCAGAAACAGCACTGAAGAGCTCAGGGCACAGACACCAATGGTGGAACATTTGAAAATTGGGGATGTGAAGGAGAACAGCAGAATTAAAAGCAGGAACAAATTACTGCAGATGCTGGAATCTGAACTGAAAACAAAAATTGCTGGAAATCACAATGGGTCAGAGAGCATCCACGGAGAGGAAGCAAGTTAATGTTTTGTGTTCTACTCCACAGTGGAAAAACCAAGCGCAGACTGGATGACTGCTTTGCGGAACACCTCTGGTCTGTGCGCAAGTAGGACCATAACCAGTCAATTTAACACAGCGTCCTGCTCCCATGCCCACATGTCTGTCCTCGGCTTGCTGCAGCGTTCCAGTGAATCACAGCACAAACTGGAGGAACAACATCTCATCCTCAGACTGGGCACCTTACAGCCTTCTGGGCTCAATATTGAATTCAACACCTTCAGATCGTGAACCCACTCCCATTCCTTTCCTTTCTTTTAGCTTTACTTGTTACATTCTGTCTCCCTCCCCCCCCCCCCTTAGTGATACTGTCTGTCCTTTCCAGTCTGACTGTTAGACAACCCATTGTTCTGCCATTCTCACATTCCAATCACTTAATCTGAACTATCAACATCCTTTCTCCCCCAGCATTCTACACCCACCCCCACTATTGCATAAATGCTGTCCCCTCCACACTTCACTTCAGGCCTGATGAAGAGTCATCTAGACTCGGAACGTTAGCTTGCTTTCTCTGCATGGATGCTGCCTGACCCACTGTGATCTCCAGCGTTTGCTGTTTTCAATGAAGAACAGGAGTAGGCCTTTTAGCCTGTCAGGCTGCTTTGGAATTTGATAAGATCATGGCTAATCTGATTGTGACTTCAACAAGGGTTGGTCCACTCTTGACTCCCTTGTCAATGAAATATCTCCCTTCACCTTGAATACAGTCACTGACCCAGACCCCACTGCTGTCTGTGGAAGAGAATTCCTGAACTTCTGAGAGAAAGATTTTCATCTTCTTGGGAGACCTCTCATCTCGAACTCATGTCAGATAAATCTAGAGGCCAGAGTTGGAGGAATGGGGAAGGTGCATTAGGAAGTTGGTTAGGAAGGGAGGTAGTTTGGGGGGTGGGGGGGAGATTAGGTGGGGGCTGGAGTGGCAGTGGAGGGAATTGAACATAATTGCTGGATGGGAAGCCACTGTTGGTTGGAGAGTGCAGGGAGATGGGTGGTGGGAGAGACCTGCCGTGGGGGACGGTGTTAGAAAAGCTGAGAGCTTAGAGGAAAGAGTAGCATTGGTGAAGGGTTTCTATTGTGGGGGAGGTGGGGCAAGGTTCTGACAGCAGTAACTGGACCAGTCACAAAGCTTTCAGGTTCAGCTACACAGCCAAGGGTATAATAAAATGCTGTTGGCCTTATCTTGAATCTCCCAGGATTAAACTAACTAATGTTTCACTCCTCCAGAACATTGTTGTTCTTAGTGTGAAAGCAATGCTCAGGATTTAAATATGGAGTTTGTATCATCAGATTAAAACAGTTCCATGCATTGATCTTCAGGAAGAAATGTTTTATCTTTAGTTAGAGGATTTGGTTATGATTGTAAATCCCACAGGGATTAACTAAACAGCTAGAGTCTATGAAATTGAACTTGGAGGAGGCTTTGATAAGCTTCTATATCAGAGATGGATGAGATGCCAGTTATGGGGACTTCAGCTGTGTTGCCCAAGTGACGAAGATTAATCAAGCAAGTGTTATTTGAACCTGAGGGTGAGCCTGAGGCAAGAAATTCAAAGCTGAAAATGTGTTGCTGGAAAAGCGCAGCAGGTCAGGCAGCATCCAAGGAGCAGAAGAATCGACGTTTTGGGCATGAGCCCTTCTTCAGGAATCAGGAAGAGGGGCTCATGCCCGAAACGTCGATTCTCCTGCTCCTTGGACGCTGCCTGACCTGCTGAGCTTTTCCAGCAACACATTTTCAGTTCTGATCTCCAGTATCTGCAGTCCTCACTTTCTCCTGCAAGAAATTCAAAAGCAGACAATAAGAGCTTTTACAAGTGAGTAAAAAGTGAGTTGTTAAGTGTTGGTTCTTCATAGGATCAGACTGAGGAATTAATATCAAGAAACAAGGAAATGGCACAGTCTTTAAACAAAGTATTTTGTCTCGTGCTTTGCAGTTGAAACACAGCAAGCTTCCCAGGAATAGTAGAGAAAAAGTTAGGAAGAAAGACTGAGTAGGTTGGATTATTTACTCATTGGAGTTCGGAAGAAAGAGGGGCAGTTTATTAACGTGTAAAATTCTGAGGGGACTTGACAGGGCAAATACACAGAGGGTGTATCTGCTGGTTGGGGGAACATCGAACTAAGAAGTATAGTTTGAGTAAAGGGTCTCCCATTTAAGATAGAGATGGGAGGAATTTCTTCTTTTGGAGGATTGGTCATCTTTGGAATTCTCTTCGCCACAGAGCAGTGGAACCCAGGTCATTGATATACTCAATGTTGAGATAGGCTGATTTGTGATCTATGAAGGAGCAGAGGTTACAAGGAACAAGTATGACAGAAAATCTGAGGCTATCATCAGCCCAACCATCATCATGTTGAATGACAGAACAGACTCAATGGGCTTTCTTCTATTCTTAACACTTCTACAGTTTTGGAGTTATGCTGGGCCCAGCCAGACCAGGATTAGGGTTCAGGCTTAAATTTAGGATGAGGATTCAGGGTAGAATCAAGTCAGGATTAGAATTCCAAAACACATCTGATAAAGTGCTGCATGAGACTCGTGAATAAAAGTTAGATCATAAGGAATCAAACAGTTAGTAGTACCAAGGATACAAAAATGGGTGAGTAACAGGTAACAGCATAATGGTTCATGGATGTTGTTCAGATGGGAAGGCAGTTTGTCGGAGAGTTTCCGAAGGGACACGTTAGGACCCTTGCTCTTACTGATGGATTAATGACTGAGATCTTAATGTTCCAGGCACGTGGTCAAAATTTGCAGATGATACAAAACCTGGGAGCATTCTAAACTGTGAAGAGGGTAGTGTAAAATTTCAAAAGGACACAGACAGATTGGCGGACTGGGCAGACACATGACAGATGACGTTTAGTGTGAAGAAATGTGAAGTGAATTCATTTTGGTAAGACTAGCATAGAGAGTATGAAATATTGTACAACTTTAAAGGGTTTGCAGATGCAGATGGACGTGGCAATTTATGTATTTATGTCATTGAGGGTGGTAGGATAACCTGAGAAACCTGTTAATAAAGCCTGCAATATCCTGCACTCTTTCCCCGGAGCATTGGAGGCTGAGGGGTGACCTTTTAGAGCCTTATTGCGGTTTATAACATCATGAGGGATATGGATAGGGTAAATAGCCAATGACTTTTTCCCAGGGTGGGGAGTCCAAAATGAGAGGGCATAGGTATAGGGTGAGAGGGGAAAGATTTAAAAAGACCTGAGGGGGAACGTTTTCACGCAAAGGGTAGTGCGTGTATGGAATGAGCTGCCAGAAAAAGTGGTGGAGGCTGGTACAATTACAACATTTAAAAGGCATCTGGATTGCTACATGAATAGGAAGGGTTTGGAGGGATATGGAGCAAATGCTGGCAAACAGGACTAGGTCAGACTGGGATGTCTGGTTGGCATGGATGAGTTGGATTGAAGGGTCTGTTTCTGTGCCATGTGACTCTGAGTTTATAACTCTATTACAGCAGCTGCAAATACTAGAGCAAGGAGATGATATTAAACATGTGTAATAGACTGGTTCAGCATCAGCTGGAGTATTGTGTCCAGTTCAGTTCTGGAATGTACTGTCTGAGAGTGTGGGAGAGGCAGATTCATTTGAGGTTTCTAGAGGGAATTGGATTATCTTCGGAAAAGGAAGAAAATGCAGAGTTCCAGGGGAATGGTATGATGTAAATTGCTCCTTCAGAGATCTAGTACAGACATGCTGGGCCGAATAGCCCCTTTCTGTACTGTAGCCATTCTGTGAATTTGGTTTGGAGTCATGTTTGTCCTAACTTTACTCCTTCCTGCGACTTGTTCTCAGCCAGAGGTGTGTAACAGCTAAAGCCTGCAATGGGACCGTAAAGCCTGATTCAAAGACAGCACTGGAGATATCAGATATCCCATGACCTTTGTAAAAATAATACACAGGCTAGGGTTCCTATAATTAGGGCCAAGAGCTTGTAAGAAGCTGTGAAACTGTGTCTAACAAATTTGATAAACAACTTGACAGCAACACTTTGTGACTGAATATCTACGACATTCTTCACTGGAATAAATCTGCCTCACGACCCACTGTTTCCAAACACTCACCTCTTCACCCTCTTCACAGCAAATAAATGTTTGATTTCATGCTCTGTTCAAAGATTCATCACTGACAGCAACTTAATAGGATCTATAGACAGTGTTACAGTGCTATCACAGGCCAGAGGCCTTTGAATGTGTCTTCTATTGATATAGTGTACATCAGTATACCTAAAGCCTGCTTCAGGTACACTTACTGCTCGGCTCCAAAGGTAAAGTTATCACAATCCTACCAGACCTTAGGGCTGCACTCTTGTTAGGAAGAGAGAAAGAGAGAGAGAGAGAGAGAGAGAGAGAACTGGTGGTGGTTTAACCTGAGGGTCACCACACCCCAGGGGAGGGAGGAAGTTGAGAAGGAGAGTAACTTCAGCCAGTGGAAAGATTGAACCCATTGTTGGCGCCTCTCTGTAATGAAAGCCAGCCATCCAGCTAACTGACCCCAAGGGCTGCAGAACCAACAACAAATAAATATAAGAAACATAGAAAAATCAGAGCAGGAGTAGGCCATTCGGCCCTTCAATATGATCATGACTGATCATCTGAGTCATTGGAGATTCTTAATGTGGACTTCTGAAGTTTGAAAACACTGAAGTTGAAATTATTTTTGGCTTGTTGGATTATTTTATTTGAAATCTCAGGATTCAGCAGGATAAGGATTTTGAATGTAAGATGCTGATAAACACAAATGTTTTGCACATTGGTATCAAACCTTCCCATGCTCAACCTCTTCCACAATAATTCATCCCTCAAGCATACTAACTCTCCCACCAAAATAAAAGGGTTTTTCTAACCTTCTGAATTTCTGAACAAGAGTAAAACCAAACTCAAAATGTTAACAACAAATGCTGGAGGTCACAGAGGGTCAGACAGCATCCAGAGAGAGAGAGAGAGAGAGAGCAAGTTAACATTTTCAGTCTAAAGGACTAGCTTTCGGAGCACTCCTGCTTCATCAGGTGGTTGCGGAGTATACGATCGTAAGACACAGAATTTATAGTAAAAGTTTACAGTGTGATGGAACTGAAATTATATATTGAAAAGACCTGGATTGTTTGTTAAGTCTCTCATATTTTAGAATTAACATGTTGGTTTCGGTTCTTTCACATGTAAATCACAGAACATTTAAAAGTTACATTCTCAAGTGAACTTTAACAATTGCTCAAAAGCCATATGAATTCATGTAAGATTCTGTAAATCCATTTTTCAGATGAGAATCGGTCTGACCATTGTGGCACAGACAGTCACACACAGGGCACCTCACACCTTAAATACATTATCTGGGCCAACATGACACCAATTGTTAAAGTTCACTTGAGAATGTAACTTTTAAATGTTCTGTGATTTGCATGTGAAAGAACTGAAACCAACATGTTCATTCTAAAAGATGAGAGACTTCAACAAACAATCCAGGTCTTTTTCAATATATAATTTCAGTTCCATCACATTGTAAACTTTTGCTATAAATTCTGTGTCCTATGATCTTATACTCCACAACTACCTGATGAAGGAGCGGCGCTCCGAAAGCTAGTGCTTCCAAATAAACCTGTTGGACTAGAACCTGGTGTTGTGTGATTTTTAACTTTGTACACCCCAGTCCAACACCAGCATCTCCAAATCTGTCTAAAGGAGTCATCTAGGCTCAAAATGTTAGCTTGCTCTCTCTCCATGAAAGCAGTCTGACTGCGCTGTGATCTCCAGTGTTTGTTCTTGGAGATTCCAGCATCTGCAGTAATTTGTTTCTCTTTCCACAGATGCTGCCAGACCTGCTGAGTTTCTCCTGTGTTGTCTGTTTCAGATTTGCAACATTTGGAGTATTTTGTTTTTCTCTTTCCAATATTTCACTTCATGTAATCCCAGCATTTGTATTTTTCTGGCTGAAGGTAAAATAATATTCCAGTTTTAACCATAGCGTTTCAGTTTTTTGTACACTCCTGAGAGCTGGGAGTTGAGTGAGTCATAGAGTCATAGAGATGTACAGCATGGAAACAGACCCTT
>NC_057740.1:41561446-41561988 GCF_004010195.1 Chiloscyllium plagiosum
GCCCTCCTGATTTCCTTCTTAAGTATACTCCTACTTCCTTTATACTCTTCTAAGGATTCACTCGATCTATCCTGTCTATACCTGACATATGCTTCCTTCTTTTTCATAACCAAACCCTTAATTTCTTTAGTCATCCAGCGTTCCCTATACCTACTAGCCTTTCCTTTCACCCTGACAGGAATATACTTTCTCTGGATTCTCGTTATCTCATTTTTGAAGCCTTCCCATTTTCCAGCCGTCCCTTTACCTGTGAACACCTGCCCCCAATCAGCCTTTGAAAGTTCTTGCCTAATACCGTCAAAATTGGCCTTTCTCCAATTTAGAACTTCAACTTTTAGATCTGGTCTATCCTTTTCCATCACTATTTTAAAACAAATAGAATTATGGTCGCTGACCCCAAAGTGCTTCCCCACTGACACCTCAGTCACCTGCCCTGCCTTATTTCCCAAGAGTCAGGTTTTGCACTTTCTCCAGTCGGTACATCCACATACTGAAGCAGAAAATTTTCTTGTACACACTTAAGAAATTCCTCTCCATCTAAA
>NC_057740.1:41562784-41580583 GCF_004010195.1 Chiloscyllium plagiosum
CATCAAAATTGGCCTTTCTCCCTCATTCCTGAAGAAGGGCTTATGCCCGAAACGTCGATTCTCCTGTTCCCTGGATGCTGCCTGACCTGCTGCGCTTTTCCAGCAACACATTTTCAGCCCCTTTCTCCAAGAGTCTTTGGTTCTTGTTTGTGAACTTTTAGTTGTGACAAGACAAGCGAAGAATGGCCACTTTATCTCATTTTGGGTGCTACCTTCCAGTGTTGGCTTTGAAACTGGAGTCACAGGTAGACAGGGCAGTGAAGAAGGCATTTGACACCTTCACCTTCATTGGTCAGAATATTGAGTACAGGAGTTGGGGCATCATGTTGCAGCTGTAAAGGACGTTGGTGAGGCCACTTTATGACTACTGAATTCAATTCTGGTCTCCCTTCAACATGAAAAATGTTGTTAAAATTGAGAGAATGCAGAAAAGACTTACAAGGATGTTGCCAGGACTGGAGGATTTGAGCAATAGAGAGAGGCTGAATAGGCAGGGGCTGTTTTTTCTGGATCTTCAGAGGCTGGGGGGTGATCTTATAGAGGTTTATAAAATCATGAGGGGCATGGATAGGGTAAATAGACAAAGTCTTTTCCCTGGGGTGGGGTAGTCCAAAACTGGAGGGCACAGGTTTAGGGTAAGAGGGGAAAGATTGAAAAGGGACCTAAGGGGTAAACTGTTTTACACAGAGGGTGGTGTATGGAATGAGCTGCCAGAGGAAGTGGTGGAGGCTGGTACAATTACAACATTTAAAAGGCATCTGGGTGGGTATATGAATAGGAAGGGTTTAGAGGGGTATGGTGATATTCCTGATGAAGGGCTCCAGCCCAAAATGTCAATTTTCCTGCTCCTCGGATGCTGCCTGACCTACTGTGTTTTTCCAGCACCACACTCTCAACTCTGATCTCCAGCATCTGCAGACCTCACTGTCTCCTTTAAAGGGATATGGGCCAAGTTCTAGCAAATGGGAAGAGGTCAGATTGGGATGTCTGGCCAGTGTGGACAAGTTGGACCGTGCTGTATGATTCTATGACTATAACTCTGTCGCCAGGCAATACTAACAAAGAGTTGAAAGTGTTTTGCTGGAAAAGCACAGCAGGTCAGGCAGCATCCGAGGAGCAAGAAAATTCCTGATGAAGGGCTTTGACCAGAAACGTCCATTTTTCTGTTCCTCGGATGCTGCCTGATCTGTTGTGCTTTTCCAGCAAAACACTTTCAACTCTGATCTCCAGCATTTGCAGACCTCACTGTCCCCCAATACGGACAAAGACCCAACTCCCCTGTCTCCCAACCCCAGCCACCTCCTAAACCTTTCCTCCTGTCGCTGCTCATCAGCTGCTGAAATTTCCACTTGTCTTCTATTCAGACTCAATAATTTCAGCACCAAACCACACCCCCAACCCACCTCCTCAATATGTACCCTCACTCAGTTTCATGTACCCTGACTTGGATGAATCCAATCTTCCATTACAGTTCTGCCCTCAGATTGTACCTTTGCTTGCTGACAAATTCAATCAAACCCACATCCTTGCTTTCAAATTCAGCCATATTCAAGGGCAGCACAGTGACACAGTGGTGACTGTCTGTGTGGAGTTTGCACATTCTCCCCATGTCTGTATGGATTTTCTCTAGGTGGTTTCTACAGTCCAAAGATGTGCAGGTTAAGGTGGACTGCTTGCTGCAAATTGCTCATAGTGTCAGATATATGCAGGCTAGATGGATTAGCCATGGGAAATGCAGGGTTATAGGGCTAAGGAAGGGGCGTGGGTCTGAGTGGAATGCCTTTCAGAGGGATGGCGTGGACCTGATGGGCTGAATGGGAGTTTGTGACATCCTTGAAACTTCCAACTCACCGAATCCCTGTAATATACTTCAGCCCAGAACACGGAATCCATCAGAGATCTCTGCACTCCCCCAGAACCCTGCACCATCCGAGAAGTCTGCACTCGGGCTCATGCCCGAAACGTCGATTCTCCTGCTCCTTGGATGCTGCCTGACCTGCTGCGCTTTCTCTGCATTCCCCTATAACCCTGCACCCATCCGAGATCTCTGCATTCCCCTATAACCCTGCACCCATCCGAGATCTCTGCATTCCCCTATAACCCTGCACCCATCCGAGATCTCTGCATTCCCCTATAACCCTGCACCCATCCGAGATCTCTGCATTCCCCTATAACCCTGCACCCATCCGAGATCTCTGCATTCCCCTATAACCCTGCACCCATCCGAGATCTCTGCATTCCCCTATAACCCTGCACCCATCCGAGATCTCTGCATTCCCCTATAACCCTGCACCCATCCGAGATCTCTGCATTCCCCTATAACCCTGCACCCATCCGAGATCTCTGCATTCCCCTATAACCCTGCACCCATCCGAGATCTCTGCATTCCCCTATAACCCTGCACCCATCCGAGATCTCTGCATTCCCCTATAACCCTGCACCCATCCGAGATCTCTGCATTCCCCTATAACCCTGCACCCATCCGAGATCTCTGCATTCCCCTATAACCCTGCACCCATCCGAGATCTCTGCATTCCCCTATAACCCTGCACCCATCCGAGATCTCTGCATTCCCCTATAACCCTGCACCCATCCGAGATCTCTGCATTCCCCTATAACCCTGCACCCATCCGAGATCTCTGCATTCCCCTATAACCCTGCACCCATCCGAGATCTCTGCATTCCCCTATAACCCTGCACCCATCCGAGATCTCTGCATTCCCCTATAACCCTGCACCCATCCGAGATCTCTGCATTCCCCTATAACCCTGCACCCATCCGAGATCTCTGCATTCCCCTATAACCCTGCACCCATCCGAGATCTCTGCATTCCCCTATAACCCTGCACCCATCCGAGATCTCTGCATTCCCCTATAACCCTGCACCCATCCGAGATCTCTGCATTCCCCTATAACCCTGCACCCATCCGAGATCTCTGCATTCCCCTATAACCCTGCACCCATCCGAGATCTCTGCATTCCCCTATAACCCTGCACCCATCCGAGATCTCTGCATTCCCCTATAACCCTGCACCCATCCGAGATCTCTGCATTCCCCTATAACCCTGCACCCATCCGAGATCTCTGCATTCCCCTATAACCCTGCACCCATCCGAGATCTCTGCATTCCCCTATAACCCTGCACCCATCCGAGATCTCTGCATTCCCCTATAACCCTGCACCCATCCGAGATCTCTGCATTCCCCTATAACCCTGCACCCATCCGAGATCTCTGCATTCCCCTATAACCCTGCACCCATCCGAGATCTCTGCATTCCCCTATAACCCTGCACCCATCCGAGATCTCTGCATTCCCCTATAACCCTGCACCCATCCGAGATCTCTGCATTCCCCTATAACCCTGCACCCATCCGAGATCTCTGCATTCCCCTATAACCCTGCACCCATCCGAGATCTCTGCATTCCCCTATAACCCTGCACCCATCCGAGATCTCTGCATTCCCCTATAACCCTGCACCCATCCGAGATCTCTGCATTCCCCTATAACCCTGCACCCATCCGAGATCTCTGCATTCCCCTATAACCCTGCACCCATCCGAGATCTCTGCATTCCCCTATAACCCTGCACCCATCCGAGATCTCTGCATTCCCCTATAACCCTGCACCCATCCGAGATCTCTGCATTCCCCTATAACCCTGCACCCATCCGAGATCTCTGCATTCCCCTATAACCCTGCACCCATCCGAGATCTCTGCATTCCCCTATAACCCTGCACCCATCCGAGATCTCTGCATTCCCCTATAACCCTGCACCCATCCGAGATCTCTGCATTCCCCTATAACCCTGCACCCATCCGAGATCTCTGCATTCCCCTATAACCCTGCACCCATCCGAGATCTCTGCATTCCCCTATAACCCTGCACCCATCCGAGATCTCTGCATTCCCCTATAACCCTGCACCCATCCGAGATCTCTGCATTCCCCTATAACCCTGCACCCATCCGAGATCTCTGCATTCCCCTATAACCCTGCACCCATCCGAGATCTCTGCATTCCCCTATAACCCTGCACCCATCCGAGATCTCTGCATTCCCCTATAACCCTGCACCCATCCGAGATCTCTGCATTCCCCTATAACCCTGCACCCATCCGAGATCTCTGCATTCCCCTATAACCCTGCACCCATCCGAGATCTCTGCATTCCCCTATAACCCTGCACCCATCCGAGATCTCTGCATTCCCCTATAACCCTGCACCCATCCGAGATCTCTGCATTCCCCTATAACCCTGCACCCATCCGAGATCTCTGCATTCCCCTATAACCCTGCACCCATCCGAGATCTCTGCATTCCCCTATAACCCTGCACCCATCCGAGATCTCTGCATTCCCCTATAACCCTGCACCCATCCGAGATCTCTGCATTCCCCTATAACCCTGCACCCATCCGAGATCTCTGCATTCCCCTATAACCCTGCACCCATCCGAGATCTCTGCATTCCCCTATAACCCTGCACCCATCCGAGATCTCTGCATTCCCCTATAACCCTGCACCCATCCGAGATCTCTGCATTCCCCTATAACCCTGCACCCATCCGAGATCTCTGCATTCCCCTATAACCCTGCACCCATCCGAGATCTCTGCATTCCCCTATAACCCTGCACCCATCCGAGATCTCTGCACTCCCCTATAACCCTGCACCCATCCGAGATCTCTGCTCTCCCCTATAACCCTGCACCCATCCGAGATCTCTGCATTCCCCTATAACCCTGCACCCATCCGAGATCTCTGAACTCCCCCAATTCTGATAGATTTTCTTCACTCCTTTGGTGGCTTTGCTTTCAGTTGTCAGGGCCCTGCGCTCTGTAATGTCTTCCCTGCATCTTTATGCCACTCCCTCAGTTTCTTCACGTAAGCAACTACTCCAAACCTATCCCTCTGACCAGGCGTTTGTGGCTGCCTCTCTTCTGTTCTCTTAATGTGACTCAAATTTTCACTGGGATTTGTTCATACAAAGGGTCTTGGCATGCTTTATCAACCTTGAAGGCACTACGTAGCTGCAAGTTGTTGTTGTTTTGGAGAGTCCTGATGGTTGATATCTGATATGTGAGGAGTTGTCCCTTAGGTATGGAACCCCCTAACTGGTGCCATTTCCACAGCTGCCCATTGCTGGTACCTTGTGGTTATCTGCCAGCTGTACCAGTGTGTGGTACTGGGTGAGGATTGTTTGGAGGTGTCACAAATCCTCCTTTGACTTTGCTTTGCCTTGGGGCCTTACCCTGGGTGATTGGTGGTAGAGGGTACACCACCCTACAGTATCTACAGAGGATGTTCTGCTTGTGGAGAACAAGGAGGTTTATTACATGGTAGTGATAATTACAATTACATTGGGCCAGGTATAATTACTGAGACCTTGAGGAGCTGCTTCCTCTGAAAGTGAGAATAGAACCTCCTTGCCTCCACCCACAGACAGTGTTGGGAGCCAGTGGAATGGGTGGAGCCAATGTAACACTGACATTATCCCACAGCAATTGATAGAATATAGAACAATACAGCACAGTACCGACCTTCAGCTCTCGATGCTGTGCCAGCTTTATATCCTACTCTAAGATCAGACGAGCCTACATACCCCTCATTGTACTATCTTCCATGTGTCTATCCAAGAGTTGCTTAAATGTCCCTAATGCATCTGACTCTACTATCACTGCTGGTAGTGCATTCCACTCTCTGTGTAAAGAATTGACCGCTGAAAACTTCCTCCAAACACCTTAATGTTATGGCCCCTTGTGAAAGACATTTTCGTCCTGGGAAAAAAGTCTTTGACTATCCACTCTATTTACGCCTCTTATCCTCTTGTTCACTTTGGTCAAGACACCTCTCATCCTTCTTTGTTTCAATGAGAAAACCTCTAGCTCCCTCAACCTTTCTTCATAAAACATGCCCTCCAGTCCAGGCAACATCCTGGTAAATCTCCTCTGCACCCTCTCTAAAGCTTCCATGCACTTTCCGATAATGAGGCAACCAGAACTGAACACAATATTCCAAGTGTGGTTTAACCAGGCTCCATAGAGTTGCAGTATAACCTCGTGGCTCTTAAACTCAGTCACCATGCTAATGAAAGCTAACTCACAATAAGCCTTCTTAACAACCCTATCAACTTGGGTGGTAACTTTGAGGGATCTATGGACAAGGATCCCAAGATCCCTCTGTTCCTCCATACTGCCATGAATCCTGCCTTTAACTCTGAAATCTACATTCAAATTCAACCTTCCAAAGTGAATCACTTTGCACTTTTCCAGGTTGAACTCCATCTGCCATTTCTCAGACCAGTTCTGCATTCTGTCAATGTCCCGTCGCAATCTAGAACAGCCCTCGACACTATCCACAAATCCACCAACCTTTGTGTCATCGGCAAACTTACCATCTCACCCATCCACTTCCTCATCCAAGTCATTTAAAAAAAATCACAAAAGGCAGAGATCCCAGAACCAATCCCTGCGGAACACCAGGCTGAATACTTTCCATCTACCACCACCCTCTGTCTTCTCTGGGCCAGCCAATTCTGTATCCAGACAGCCAGGTTTCCCTGTATCCCATGCCTCCTTACTTTCTGAATGAGCCTATCATGGAGAACCTTATCAAATGCCTCGCTAAAATCCATGTATGCCACCTTCACTGCTCTACCTTCATCAATGTGTTTTGTCACATCTGCAAAGAATTCAGGAAGGTTTGTGAGGCATGACCTGCCCCTCACAAAGCCATGCTGACTATCTCTAATCAAACTATGATTTTCCAAGTATTCATAAATCCTGTCTCTCAGAATCCTCAGCAATAATTTGCCCTCTATATACGTAAGATTGACTGGTCTATAATTCCCAGGATTATCCCTATTCCTTTTCTTGAACAAGGGAATAACATTTGCCACCCTCCAATCATTGGGCACTACTCCAGTGGGCAGTGAGGACGCAAAGATCATCATCGAAGGTGAAGCAATCTCTTCCCTCACTTCCTGCCGTAACCTTGGGTTCTATATACGTAAGATTGACTGGTCTGTAATTCCCAGGATTATCCCTATTCCTTTTCTTGAACAAGGGAATAACATTTGCCACCCTCCAATCATTGGGCACTACTCCAGTGGGCAGTGAGGACGCAAAGATCATCATCGAAGGTGAAGCAATCTCTTCCCTCACTTCCTGCAGTAACCTTGGGTATATTACCAACTGGCCCAGGGCACTTATAAATCCTTATGTTTTTCAAAATTTTCAGCAAATCTGTCTTCCTATCATCAACCTGTTCTAGTATATCAGTCTGTTTCACGCTGTCCTCAGAAATGTCAAAGTCCCTCTCAGTAGTGAATACTGAAGCTAAGTATTCATTAAGGACCTCACCTAACCCCTCCGACTCCAGGCACAAGTTCCCTCCACTATCCCGAATCAGCCCTACCCTCACTCTGGCCATCCTCTTCTTCCTCACATAAGTGTAGAATGCCTTCAGGTTTTCCTTAATCCTACCTGCTAAAGCATCTTCATGCCCCCTTCCAGCTCACCTAAGTCCAATTCCTTCCCGGCTACCTTGTAACCCTCTAGAGCCTTGTCTGATCCTTGCTTCCGCAACCTTAAGTAAGCTTCCTTCTTCCTCTTGACTCTATGTTCCACATCCCTTGTCATCCAAGGTTCCTCCACCCTACCATCCCTTCCTTGCCTCAGTGGGACAAACCTATTCAGCACTATCAGCAAGTGCTGCCTAAACAGCCTCCATATTTCTATCGTGCATTTTCCTGAGAACATCTGATCCCAATTTAGGTGCCCAAATTTCTGCCTAATAGCATTGTAATTCCCCCTCCCCCAATTAAATACTTTTCCATACCATCTGCTCCTATCCCTCTCCACAACTACAGTAAAGGTCAGGGAGTTGAGGGCAGCGCAGTGACTCACTGGTTAGCACTGCTGCCTCACAGCACCAGGGAATTGGGTTTGATTCCAGCCTTGGGTGACTGTGTGGAGTTTGCACATTCTTCCCGTGTCATGTGGGTTTCCTCCGGGTGATCAGTTTCCTCCCACAGTCCAAAGATATGCAGGTTAGGTGAATTGACCATGCTAAATTGCCGTAGTGTTCAGGGATGTGTAGGTTAGGTGCATTAGTCATGGGAAATGTAGAGTAATAGGGTAGGGAATGGATCTGGGTGAGTTACTCTTCGGAGGGTCGTTGTGGAGTTGTTGAGCCAAATCGCCTGTTTCCACATAGTAGGGCTTCTATGATTTCCATGCGTTGTGATCACTATCACTGAAATGCTCTCCTACTCAGAGATTTGTCACCTGGTATGATTTGTTGCCAATATCCAATATGGCCTCCCATCTAGTCAGCCTTTCTATATATTGAGTCAGGAATTCACCAGGACACACCTGACAAAAACTGCTCCATCCAAACTATTTGAACTAAGGAGGTTCCAATCAATATTAGGGAAGTTGAAGTCACCCATGACAACAACCCTGTTACTTATGCACACTTATCTAATCTAATCTAATTTCCAAAATCTGTTTCCCAATCTGCTCCTTGGTGTCTCTATTGCTATTGGGAGGCCTATAGAAAACTCCCAGTAAAGTGACTGCTCCTTTCCTGTTTCTGACTTCAGCCCCTACTGAGTCTGCAGACAAACCCTCCTCGACAACCTCCCTTTCTGCAGCTGTGATGCTATCCCTGATTAGCAATGCTGCTCCTCCACCTCTTCTACCTTTCCCCTATTCCCTGATTGTGCATTCTAGTTGAGACAATGGAGGAGGTCATTAGGGATTATGAGACTTTCATTGGTCATTGTCTGTTGGGTGAAGAGTTGAAGATTGCAGCTTTCCATGTATCTCACAGTCTGTCTGCAGCTGGTTAAAATTTCTGCTAACTTTTGTTGCTGGTCAGCTGCCCGGAACTGTCGATGTGCAATTAGAGCCCTGGATCCCCTGGCTTGACACACCCAGTGACTGTACTTGTTGTTCCTCAGCGACAGGTCGTGTTTCCATTGCTGAGCTTATGTTCCATTCCAGGGCCTGAAAAACACAGAGTAAAAGCTGCTTCTGTCTAACAAAGAGCCCAGCCTATGTCAGGCACTTGCTAGTGAAATGGAAACTGAGCACACTGTACACAGCAAGCAGATCCGTCTTTGGGTGAACGGTGCTGTGTATACAGAGCATGTGGGATGCAAGGTAGCACTGTGCTGGTACATTTACGTAGGGGTGAGGTTGGGCTGGAGAGAGATTTCACTAAGGGATGCGAGATTGTCCTGAAAGATAGAGGCTGCCCTAGGACAGTGAGGCTGCACTGGGGCAGTGAGGCTGCACTGGGGCAGTGAGGCTGCACTGGAGGGTGAGGCCACACTAGAGGATGTGGCTGCACTGGAGGGTGAGAACATTCTCAACATGCTCATAACCTGTTTGCACACAAGCCCGATGTTACTGTATCTTCTGTCTCTTTCTCGTGTGTCCTGTCTGCTCACTCTGTTTCTCTGTCTTCAAAGATAAACTGTTCGGCAAAAGCTTCCTGCAGGCGGGACGCTACATCATGTCCCATAAATCCTGGATGAAGACAGTTCCAACAGAGAATTGCGATGTACTGATGACTTTCCCAGGTAAGATTAACATCAATAAGAGTCACTGGCTCAGTGTTACAATTTCTGGGCCTCACGGTTGTAGGTTTGGGGGTGGAATGTTGGGGGTGGGGGGGGAGGCTGGGGAAAGCTCATGAGGAATTGGAGTGGGACTGACTCCCAAAACATTCTGACCAGCAGAGGAACTCTCCAGGGACGGGAGGGGAGTGGGAATAGTGACCACAAAGAAAGGGACACAGGGGAGGTGATGAAAGCCCCAGAGGATTTTGAATTTTGCCAGCCTTTTACTACTGGGGGAGTAGCCCCCCCCACCCAACCCTCACCCCAATCTATGTACAGGTCTCCACTTCAGCAATGGCTGCCGCCCTGTGACAACCATGAGGTGGAGGTACTGTCATCGGACCGAGTTAAAAATCACATAACACCAGGTTATTAGTCCAACAGGTTTATTTGGAAGCACTAGCTTTTCAGATTACCTGATGATGAAGCAGCGCTCCGAAAGCTAGTGCTTCCAAATAAATCTGTTGGACTACAACCTGGTATTGTGCGATTTTTAACTTGCCCCTGTGGTAAATGAAGGGGCTACAGGAGGTGGAGGTTTCAAACCCCAAGCAAGGGGCTATGAGTCAGAAAGTCCACATCTGTGACCCATACAAGACACCCACATTTCTGCCGCAGTTTGAAGGCCTCTTGGCTTTGATAATTCCACCCCCCCTGAGGAGAGCTGCTCTCTAACCTGCCCGAGCAGCCCCTACAGCTCCCCACCGGCCTGCCCAGGTACTAAATCTGAACCTGGAGTGTTGAGATCCCAGCCTCAGTAAGACTGCGAGCACGGACGACACCAATTAAAACAGCTGCTTTCAGGAAGAATGCACCCAGGGAGCACTCTGCCAGGAAATGTACAAAATTGGATAGCAAATTGGCTGAGTGACAAGAGCATTGTTAATGGATGGTTTTGGACTGCGAGAAGGCCTGGGGTGGAGAACTCTAGCAGTCAGTGTTGGGATCTGGATTTTTCTGAGATATATATTTTTTCATTCACTTGTGGGATGTGGGTGTCACTGGCTTGTCCCAGCATTTATTGCCCATCCCTAGTTGTCCATTGAGAAGGTGGGAGTGAGCTACCTTCCAGAACCGGTGCAGTCCATGTGCTGTGGATAGACCCACAATGCCCTTAGGGAGGGAATTTTACCCCCTAATAAATTACTTCCACCTTGGGTTATAGGACACAATTTCAAAATTTGCAGGTGGCACAAAACCTGGAAGCAGAGAAACCATGAGGTGCACAGCATAGAACTTCAAAAGGACAGAGATGTTAGTGAAATCGGCAAATAGGGTCAGATGTGGAGAAATGTGAGGTACTACATTTTGATACAGAGAACATGGAGAAATATGAAGACATTTTTCCTCATATCACATCTGCCTTTTTTATTAATGACTTTAAAACATAACCTTCTCCTCCTTTCCCAAGTGAGAATTATTTCTATTCACTCTGTCCTGGCCTCTCACAACCTTCCTATCAAATGAAGGGGACATTTCTGAAGGGGATATAGGAGCAGAGGATCCTGGGTGTATGTGTGTGTGTGTGAGTCATCAAAGGTGGAAGGTCAGGTGGAGACAGTGCACAGTGTCCTAGAGTTTGGCGGTTTGGTAATGTAGAACTTGAGTATTTTTTTGAAAAAAAGACACACGTTAAAGATTTTTGTCTTGCACCCGTGAGGACAATTCACGATAAGTATCGATTATAAAGGGTAAGAACATTTATATTACACAAGAACAGGGTGTTGATTTGGTTGGCAAGTGAGCTCTGATTGGTCAAGGCTGTGCCCAGAGAAATAATGGATGCCAACACTCTCTGGTATAACATGGAACTTTATTCCCCGTTTCATTGACATTTTTGTGAATGACCTGATGAATGTAAATCAAAAAGCTTTGACAAAAGTATCGGTTTTTTTTTTCAGCAATATTCCAGATTTTACTAATAGGGCCAGCAGTTTGAAGAATAAGCAAGATATGGTGAATGAATATAAGACATTAATTTGACCTGAGCCTAAATATTACATTCCGTTCTGGGCCATAGAGGGGAGGAAAGATGTGAAGGCTTTGGAGAGAGTTTGGAAAAGATTCAGGAGAACGGCTCCAGAGATAAGGAATACGTCCTGAAGGCTGGGACTGTTCTCCTTGGGGCGAGATCTGAGTAATGTATTCAAGATTATGAGAGGGGGAAGCAGAGTAAATAGAAAATACTCTCATGGATAGATCAAGAAGGAGAAGGCACAGTTTTGAAGTAATTATTAAAAGAAGCAAAAATGACGTGGGGAAGAATTGTTTTCACACAGTGAGTAGTTGGGATCTGGAATGCGTTGCCTGACAGTGCAGTGGAGACAAGTTCAAGCAAAGCTTTCAAATGGGAATTGGACAGTTATTTGAAAAGGAAGAATGTGCAGGGTCACCGGGAGAAGGTAGGAGATTGACACTGAGTGAGATGCTCACTGAGTGAGAGAGCTGGCACAGACTTGATAGCCCGAATAGCCTCCTGTCTGTAACGATTCTGGATTGTGAGGACATCCCTGAGATCCCAACATCAGGAAATCTCAGCAATGCATCGGAAAATCTGGTGGGTGCTGAGATTGGAAGTTTGAGTGAGCAGGGAAATTTGGTCTCCCTTCTAATCTTTTCTCTGTAGATCTTGGCATATTGTTGTTCAACTCTTGAACTCTAGTGCTCAAAACAAAAAAAAAACAGCTTTCCAATGGCTTTTTGTACATTTCCATGATATTGTAGTGACCTATGACCCTGGACCATCCTCAATTCTCTTTGGCCCACTGCCATTTCCAGCTTGTCACTATTTTGAATGTTCCTCTCTTTTACCCATTCTAAATCCAAAATGAATGACCCCACATTTCCTGATATTGAAATTTGTTTGCTAAAGTTTTACGCATTCACAATCTATCATTACTTTTTGTAAAAGATGCATTGGACATAGGAGAGAAGTAGGCCATTTGGCCCCTTTAAGCTGGCTCTATTCTTCATGCTCTATCTTTTGGTGCAGGCTCGAAGGGCAGAATGGCCTATTCCTGCATCTATTGTCTATTATCTTTTTTTTATTATTCACATGGGGTGTGAACATCACTGGCTGGGCTATCATTTTTATTGCCCGTCCCTAACTGCCCTGGAGACAGTGGTGGTGAGCTGCCTCCTTGAACAATTGTGGTCTCAACCCCACTCTCTACTCTGCATCTGTAACATTTGCCTCCCTCATCTCAAAAAATCTATCTAATTCTACCTGAATAAATTTAAAGACCTAGTCACCAGTATTTTCTGGAAAAAGAATTCCATATTCTAATAGCTCTCTGAGAGAGAAAAAATTCTCCTCACCTCAGTCTTAAAAAGTGAAACTCCTCTTATTTGGAAACTCTATTTCCAAGTTCCCCACGAGGTGAAACATCCTCCTGGTATTCACCTAAATCAGTCCTCTTCCACCTCCGTTCAGCAAGATCACCTCTCATTCTTCGGAATTGCAACAGATACAGGCCGAAAATGTTTAACCTTCTTACATGAGTCCTTTACCCCAGGAGTGGGTTAGGTGATCCTTCTCTGAATTGCTTTGAAAGAAATTACATCTGTTTTCAAACAAGGAGCTAAAATCTGGACACAGATATAGCCTCACCATGCGATCAGAACAGATAGGAGCAGCAGTAGGCCATTCAGCCCATCCAGTCTGCTCCACTATTCACCGAGATCGTGGCTGATCTCATAACCCTCAACTCCACTTTATCCCCATAACCCTTGAATCCCTTCCTGATTAAATGTTACACTTCCGATGTCATCCATTAGTATCATCGGTAAACTTGGATTCTCGATTCCAACACGTAAGTTGTTAAAAAATGTGTTAATTAGTTGAGACCCCAACACTGACCATTATGGGATGCCACGTGCTGCCAATTCGAGTACCTGCCCTGTTCTCTCAACTCTCTGTCCCCTGACACTCACTCAATGAAACAACCAGGAGAATAATAAGAAGATTGTGTGATTCCCACAATAATTCCCTGGAATTACAATATGACAGGGGAGGTTTTTTGGCCCCTGGTGCTGGTGCCAATACTGTCTCCTAAACTGAATTTCATCTTCTCTTAATCACACAGTAAGCTTTAGATTGAGAGCGGCTCACTGGCAAGCATGGAATCAGGTTACTAGAACATGGACATTGGCAGCATCACATCCTTTGTAGTTGCCAAGCAACAAACTGCTACTATTGTAGGAGCCAAAGTGTATGGGAATGTCAATTAACATATGATCAGTTAACAGTCTGTCTCAGAGAGAGGTAGTGAGGAGGGTCCAATTTATGAGCTGCTTATAAATCAGGAGAAACATTTCCCTGGACCATCTCAAATGGAGCTCATTGCTTCTGATCACTGGAGCAGGCAGAAGGCAATGAGCTCCTCCTCCTCCAAGTTGTTCCACCCAATTAGCTGATGTCTCTGTATCTCCTTTCCAGTTACCACATTTATTCAATCACAGCTTCTTTGTAATTCACTCATAGATGTGGGTGTCGCCAGTTAGGCCAAAGTTTATTGCTGTTTCCCTAGTTATCCTCGAGCAGGTGAAAGGGTGAGCGTCCTCTTCAACCACATGATGGAGGTAGTCCCACAATTCCGTTAGGGAGGGAATTCCAATTTGGCCCAGTGACACTGAAAGAACGGTGATTTATTTTCGGGATGGTGAGTGGCTTGGAGGGGAACTTGTATGGGGTGGTGTTCCGATGTATCTGCTGCGTTTATCCTTCTAGATGGAAGTGGTCATGGGTTTAGAAGGTGCTAACTGAGGATCTTTGGTGAATTTCTGCAGCGCATCTTGTAGATAGTACATATTGCTGCTACTGAGCGTTGGTGGTGGAGGGAGTGGATGTTTGTGGATGTAGTGTTAATCAAGCAGGGTGCTTTGTCCTGGATGGTGTCAAGCTTCTTGAGTGTTTGTTGGAGCTGCACCCATCCAGACAAGAGGGGAATATTCCATCATACTCCTGACTTGTGCCTTGTTGATGGTGGACAGAATTTGGGGAGTCAGGTCAAAGTACACTTAATGCTGGATTCCTAGCCTCTGACCTGCTCTTGTAACCATTGTATTCATATGGCTATTCCAGTTTGAGTTTCTGGTCAGTGGTAACCCCCAGGATATTGATAATGGGGCATTCGGTAATAGTCATGTCATTGAAATTCAAGATTGTCTGTTATTGGAGCTGGTCATTACCTGGCACTGTGTAGCACAAATAATACTTGCTATTGTCAGTCCACACCCAGATATTATCCAGGTCTTGCTGCATTTGTACATGGATTGCTTCGGTATCTGAGGAGTTGCAAATGGTGTTGAACATTGCGTAATCATCGGTGAACATCCCCACATCCAACCTTGTGATGGAGGGAAGGTCATGGATGTAGCAGCTGAAGATGGTTGAGTCCAGGACACTACCCTGAGGAACTCCTGCAGAGATGTCCTGGAGCTGAGGAGACTGATCTCCAATGACCACGACCATCTTCCACAAGCCAATAGTTAACACCATTGCCTAATAAACTAATTTGTCTCATGACATTTTAAAATGGTCCTCAACCTCAACAGCATTATTTTTATTCTTCCATGTGATTGTAGGCATTGCTGACAAGGTTAGCATTTGTTCCTCATTCCTAAATGCCCTGAGAAGGTGCAGATGACAAACTGGAGTTCGTGTGGTATTGGTACTCCCACTATGCTTTTTCTTTTTGATTTGACATAATTTCTCACTACTTCTGTTGATCAAGATTGTCTAATTACAGAGTATGGCTTGTGCCCTGAGCTTTATGTACAGGCTTTGCATTCTACCATTCTTTGAACGTCTGTCACTGCTGATCAGAACGATTCTATACAGACTATTCCGATGAACTCCTGTCTCATCCCTCCAAAACCCACCAAACCTAAATTAAATCCAGCTTTCTGACTCCCCTTTCGGGTTCACCATCCATCCTGATACTGTGTAGTAGCCGCCTGAAATAGGCAGCCTCATCTATTGCTCAGTCTTTTGAGATACCTTGCACTTCCAAGAGTTAGACTGGGCATGTTTCCAGACAAACATTAATGGCCTTCGGCCCATTCATGAGATTGATCAATACCTAATGATAAATGATCTAATTAAAGGTAGTCATAGAGATGTACAGCACAAAAAACTGACCCAAAGTCCAACTCATCCTTGCTGACTGGATATCCTAAATTAATGTAGTCCCATATACCGGCATTTGGCTCATATCTCTCTCAACCCTTCCTATTCATGTATCCATCTAAATGCGTTTAAAATATTGTCATCAGAACCAGACTCCACGACTTCCTCTGGCAGCTCATTCCCCCAATACATGCGCTATGCTCAGTGTGAGAAAGTTGCCTCTTGGATCCCTTTTAAATCTTTCTCCTCTCCCCTTAAACCTATGCTCTCTAGCCTGGATTCCCCTACCCGAGGAAAAAGACCTTGTCTATTCCTATCCATACCCCTCATGATTTTATAAACCTCTGTAAGTCCCCCCTCAGCCTCCGATGCTCCAGGGAAAGTAGCCCTAGCCTATTCAGCCTCTCCCTATAGCTCAAACCCTCCAACCCTGCAACGTGCTTGTAAATCTTTTCTGAACCCTTGCAAGTTTAACGACATCTTTCCTATAGCAGGGAGTCAGTATTGCAAAATGCAGTATTGCAAAAATGGCCTAACCAATGTCCTGTACAGCTGCAACATGACATCCCAACTTGTAGATGCAATAAACTGATCATTGACAGCAAGTGTACCAAACGCCTTTTTCACCACCCTATCTACATGCGACTCCACTTTCACGGAGCTATGAACCTGCATGCCAAGAAAATGGTGACCAATGCGTAATATGGTCTATCAGTTTCACTGCCAGTGTGATGCTCAGTATTTTACATATACATCCCAAAGATTAGCAGATCACATCAAACAACATGCCTTTTCAGCTGACTGGAAGCAAGGTACTGATTGTACCCAACCACCCCGAGCTTGCAAAGTGCAAAACACAGCATCCAACGTTACGTATGATCGGACAGCATTTGCTAAGCAATCCAGAATGCACTAATCATTGTGCTGACAACTAGTTTAAGATTGTCAGTCAGGCTCACAGTGTGATATATACTTGCATGTAGTGGAAGCTGCATATATTAATAAACAGGTCCTTACTCTTTGTCAACAGAAAGAAAATGAACACACATATTATGCCTGGTTCAATATAGGCAACAGCCATTCTCTGGTTCATTCCTCATGACAATGCGTGATTAATTAGAGTCAATCTGCCTGTGTTATATTTAAGCAAAACTTTACACTTAACTGTCAGTCATCATCTAACTGGTGCATCTTACAAAGCAACATGTTTATCAATCAGAGTTCACTTCTACCCAATCAGCACTGTCCTGTCACAGAGTATAAATGTTGATTGCTCTTTACATTGGTACTGGGTAATGTTGTAGAACAGAAGGACGTAGGGGTGCAGGTACACAATACTAGAACAGAGAGCCAAAGGGGTGCAGGAACATAATGTGAGAACAGAGGGACGTAGGAGGGCAGGTACATAATACTAGAACAGAGGGGCGTAGGGATGCGGGTACATAATACTAGAGTAGAGGGACATAGGGGTACAGGTACATAGTGCTAGAGCAGAGGGACGTAGGGGTGCAGGTACATAGTGCTAGAGCAGAGGGATGTATGGGTGCAGGTACATAATGCTAGAACAGAGAGATGTAGGGGTGCAGGTACATAATACTAGAACAGAGGGACGTAGGGGTGCAGGTAGATAACGTTAGAGCAGAGGGACATAAGGGTGCAGCTACATAATATTAGAGCAGAGGGACGTAGGGGTGCAGATAAATAATGCTAGAACAGACGGACATAGTGATGCAGGTACATAATACTAGAACAGAGGGACATGGGATGCAGGTACATAATATTAGAGCAGAGGGACATAGGGGTGAAGGTACATAATACTAGAGCAGAGGGACGTAGGGGTGCAGATATATAATATTAGAGCAGAGAGACGTAGGGGTGCAGATATATAATATTAGAGCAGAGGGACGTACGGGTGCAGGTACATAATACTAGAGCAGAGAGACGTAGGGGTGCAGGCACATAATACTAGAGCAGAGAGACGTAGGGGTGCAGGCACATAATACTAGAGCAGAGGGACATAGGGATGCAGGCACATAATACTAGAGCAGAGGGAC
>NC_057740.1:41583220-41627250 GCF_004010195.1 Chiloscyllium plagiosum
ATACTAGAGCAGAGGGACGTAGGGGTGCAGGTACATAATGCTAGAACAGAGCGACATGGGGTGGAGGTACATAATAGTAGAACAGAGGGACATAGGGATGCAGGTACTTAATTCTAGAACAGAGAGATGTAGGGGTGCATAATATTAGAGCAGAGGGTCTTAGGGGTGCAGGTACATAATACTAGAGCAGAGGGACATAGGGGTACAGGTATATAATGCTAGAACAGAGAGACGTAGGGGTGCAGGTACATAATGCTAGAACAGAGCGACATGGGGTGGAGGTACATAATAGTAGAACAGAGGGACATAGGGATGCAGGTACTTAATTCTAGAACAGAGAGATGTAGGGGTGCATAATATTAGAGCAGAGGGTCTTAGGGGTGCAGGTACATAATACTAGAGCAGAGGGACGTGAGGTGCAGGTACATAATACTAGAGCAGAGGGACGTGAGGTGCAGGTACATAATACTAGAGCAGAGGGACATAGGGGTACAGGTATATAATGCTAGAACAGAGAGACGTTGGGGTGCAGGTACATAATGCTAGAACAGAGGGACATGGGGTGGAGGTACATAATAGTAGAACAGAGGGACATAGGGATGCAGGTACTTAATTCTAGAACAGAGAGATGTAGGGGTGCATAATATTAGAGCAGAGGGTCTTAGGGGTGCAGGTACATAATACTAGAGCAGAGGGACGTAGCGGTGCAGGTACATAATACTAGAGCAGAGGGACGTAGGGATGCAGGTACATAATACTTAAAAGTTGCATTACATGTAGACAAGGTGGTTAAAACACATTTGGCACACGCCTTAATTGCTCAGTCCTTTGTGTATAGGAGTTTGGACGTTATGTTGAGGTTGTACAGGACATTGGTGAGGCATCTTCTGGAATACTGTATCCAGTTCTGGTTGCCCAGTTGTAGCCAGGATATTATTAAACTAAAGCGGGTTTGGAAGAGACTTAGCAGGATGTTACCAGGTATAGAAGATTTCAGTTATAAAGAAAGACTGGATATGCTTGGACTTTTATTTCTGGGAGCGTAAGGTGTTCAGAGGCGACCTGATAGATGTTTATAAAATAATGAGAGGTATAGATAGAGTTAATGGTAGTTGTGGTTCTGTTCGCCGAGCTGGAAGTTTTTGTTGCAAACGTTTCGTCCCCTGGCTAGGCGACATCATCAGTGCTTGGGAGCCTCCTGTGAAGCGCTTCTTTGATGTTTCCTCCGGTGTTTATAGTGGTCTGTCCCTGCCGCTTCCGGTTGTCAGTTTCAGCTGTCCGCTGTAGTGGTTGGTATATTGGGTCCAGGTCGATGTGTTTGTTGATGGAGTTTGTGGATGAATGCCACAAATCTTCGCACAAACTTTGAAGAGTTAATGGTAGCTCCACTAACTTTCCCTAAAGAGAGGTTTCTCCTGTATTTCGAATAGAATTTGTTAGCAACTGACTGTTTCCCATTGATTGCCCTACTTCTGGTCTCCCCAGCAAGTGTAAACATTACTTTGTCCATCCAGTTGCATGTTTCCATCATTTTGAAGGCGTCCATTAGGCCATCCCAGGCCCCTGCTTTATTTTAGCTGGTTAGATTCTCTTTTTTCTGGCAACAGAAATTGTGAATTGTTTTTGTACCTTGTCCAGTGGCTGTGCATCTTTATTCCAAATCTGAACCAATACAAGAGGAGGCCACATCCTGATTTAATGCCCACTCCCCGGTGAAGTACAGGCTAGTTATCCACAAATATCAGAATGGGCAAGATACTGTATTAGAAGCAGATTGAGCAGCAAAGCCTGAATGTAAGAACAAGATTAGGCCACTCAGCCCCTCTATTCCACCATTCAATGAGTGGCCCAACTCCACTTGGCCTTTTTCCCTTAATATGTTTGCTTAACAAAAAATGTTCTCTCTTAGATTAAAATTAACAACTGAAGGGTGGCCGAATAGAGAAATGATGAAATAAAATTATGAGAAGGTTTAATGAGACAGTCGTAGAGAAGATGTTTCCACTTGTTGGGAAGACAAACCTTGGGACTACAAATATCAGACAATCACAAATAAATCCTGCCTGAAATTCAGAGAAATGTCTTTATCCAGAGACTGATGATACAGTGGGACTTGGTGTGGTGGATAGTTTTTATCTATTTAAAGGAAAGCTGGATAAACACGCAACGGAGAAAGGAATAAAAGGATGGAATATCAGACAATCACAAATAAATCCTGCCTGAAATTCAGAGAAATGTCTTTATCCAGAGACTGATGATACAGTGGGACTTGGTGTGGTGGATAGTTTTTATCTGTTTAAAGGAAAGCTGGATAAACACGCAAGGGAGAAAGGAATAAAAGGATGGAATGATACAGTGAGGTGGATTAAGTGGGGAGGGTGTTCTTATGGGGTGTTAGGATCAGCAAAGATGATTAGGCTGAAAGGTTTGTCATATTTTTATAAATTTCATGATTTTTTAAGGGAGTGATTACAGTTTAAACTCGAAAGCTAGTTTCCAGATAGACACGCAGTCTCACTGTTGCATGTACTCACTCACAGAATCACAGACACACACACAGACACAGACATACAACCATACATACACAGGCACATCAACACTTTCTCTCACATTTGGAGATTGGGAGTAGGGGTGGGGAATGCTGTATGCCTTCAGTGACCTCATTGCTGAGATAAGTCTCAGAATGTCACTGGGCAGCTGACATGTGAGTTGCAGGATTGTAGGAGATTAGATTTCCACTGCCTCTCGTCCTAATCTGTCCTGTTAAAACTGGTGTCAGAGTTCAGCTTGTCCCTCCCCTGGCTGTTTCTCCCGTTCATGCTCATCACCCGGTGACCTGAAGACTGAAATCTGATTCTCCATAGAGCCAGGATTCAGTCTCCCCTCTGTATACCAGGCCAGAGCCAGGGTTCAGTGCCCCCGCTGTATACCAGGCCAGAGCCAGAGTTCAGTGCCCCCGCTGTATACCAGGCCAGAGCTAGGGTTCAATGCCCCCGCTGTATACCAGGCCAGAGCCAGGGTTCAGTGCCCCGCTGTATACCAGGTCAGAGCGAGTTGGGAGCTGAGGGGCTGAGGAACGGGACAGTGGCTAATTGATCCATCCACTGGAGCAGTAACAAATTTCATTTTGATATTTGGGAAAGCAGCTACTGAGGTGAGGGACAGTCACAGCACAAGAACAGGTCACATTCAAAAAGCATATGGACATCTGCTGCAAATAAAAACTGAAGGAACTGCAGAATCTGTAAATCAGAAATCAAAACAGAAATTGCTTGAAAGTCAGCGGGTCTGACAGCGGCTATGGAGAGAAATCAGAATTAATGCTTTGGGTCAAATGACTCTTCCTTTATGTAGCGCCCTCCATGATCTCAGTACATCCCTTAGGATTTCACAGCCACTGTTGTAATGTTGCAAATTTGACAGCCATGTTATGCACAGCAAGATCCCAAAAAAACAACAGTAAGACAGTGCCAAATAATCTGCTTTTTAGCAAGATTAACAGGGGAGATAAGGCCCTGAACATTAGGAGAATGCCCGATTTTACAGAATCATTTCAATACACCCTGAAATACCTGGGAACACCACCACCTGCAAGCTCCCCTCCATGCTTTATGGATGAGTTTGCAGAGTACTTGGTTTTACACACAGAGTCTTACGTTTTCTTAGTCGGGGGATTGAGTTCTGGAGCCATGATGTCATGCTGCAACTGTACAATCCGCTAGTGCGGCCACACTTGGAATATTGTGTACAGTTCTGGTCGCCCCATTACAGGAAAGATGTGGAAGCATTGGAAAAGGGGCAGAGGAGATTTACCAGGATGTTGCCTGGTCTGGAGTGAAGGTCTTATGAGGAAAGGCTGAGGGACTTGGTCTGTAACCATCGAAGAGAAGAAGGCTAAGAGGGGATTTAATAGAGACATACAAGATGATCAGAGGATTAGATAGAGTGGACAGTGAGAGTCTTTTTTCCTAGGATGGTGATGTCAGATTGTATGAGGGGGCATAGCTGCAAATTGAGGGGTGATAGATTTAAGACAGATGTCGGAGGCAGGCTCTTTACTCAAAGAGGGGTAAGGCCATGGTAAGGGCCTGCCGGCCAACATAGTTAACTCAGCCACATTAGGGTCATTTAAACAGTCCTTGGATAAGCACATGGATGATGTTGGGATAGTGTAGGGGGACCACATTTGAAATATCGTGAGCAAGTTTGAGTCCCGTATCTAAGGAAGGATGTGCTGGTGTTGAGGGGGTCCTGAGGAGGTTTACAAGAATGATCGCAGGGATAAAGAGTGGTTGAGGACTCCGTGGCTATACTCAATGGAGTTTAGAAGGATGAGGGGGCTCTTGCTAAGAAGCCTGGATAGAGTGAATGTGGAGAAGTTGTTTCCATGAGTAGGAGAGACTTGGACCCAAGGGCACAGCCTCAGAGTGAAGGGGTGACCCTTTCGAACTGAGATGAGGAGGAATTTCTTTAGCCAGAGGATGGGGAATCTGTGGAGCTATTGCCGTAAAAGGCTGTGGAGACCAAGTCACTGTCTTTAAGTCAGATAGATAGGTTCTTGATTAGTAAGGGGATCTATATTTACAGGGAGAAGGTGGGAAAATTGTATCATACAACATGGTAACAAACCCTTCAGCCCAATGTGTCCATGCCAACCAGGTTTCCTAAACTGAATGACTCCCATTTGCCTATGTTTGGCCCATATCCCTGTAAACCTTCCCAATTCACGTACCTGTCCAAATATCTTCAAATGTTGGAACTGTACTCGCCTCTACCATTCCCTCTGGTAGCTCGTTCCGTATTCACACCACCCTCTGCATGAAAGAAAGAAACCTATCAGCCATGACTGCCTAGCAGAGCAGACCCGACGGGCTGAATGGCCTCATTCTGCTCCTAGGCTTTATGGTCTTATGGTCCAAGCTACTCACTGTCCTGATTTGGAAAAATCAGCTCCTTCAGTGTCGCTGGGTCAAAATCCCCCTCCCCCCCTCAGCATATTGTGAATGTACTGTAGTGGTTAAAGAATGTGGGTCACCACCCCCTTCTCTGGGGCAATTAGGGACTACTCTGTGACACCTACATCCCACAAATGAACAAACAAAGAGGGCACCTGGCATGTCAGTTTAATGTCTCACCTCACCTTCGACAGTGCTACACTCCCTCAGTACAAACCTTGGGCCAATGCTGGGACTCCCTTGCTCCCTTGCTGTGCATATGGACTGCAGTGATGTAAGGAGGCAGCTCGCCATCAGCACCTCCACTGTAATTAGAGAGGGGCAATAAACCCTAGTCCTGAAGAGGAGTTGCATGTTAACTCTGTTTTTCTCTCCACAGATGCTGTGTTGTGTGGTATTGTAATAATTAGCTGGTCTTGCCTGTGATGCCAGTGTTCGAGGCTGAATAAGAAATAGGCCTCGTATTAATGGGGTATTTATTTCATGTTTCCCGCAGATACCACCGATGACCACACATTGCTCTGGTTACTGAACCACATCCGACTTGGGATCCCTGAGCTGATCATTCAGATTCGGCATCATAAACACACCAACGTTTATGCATTCTTCATGACAGCAACATATCAGAAGTATGTGGGAGCCAGGCTGTGCGGGGATTTGTTTTGGGTGAGATGGGGCCTATATTGGTTCAGGAGTGCTGGGGAGATCCTCCTTTTCTCTTTATGCATTCACAGGATCAGGGCATCACTGGCCAGGCCAGCATTTATTAGCCATCCCTAATTGCTCAGAGGGATTGAGAGTCAACCACATTGCTGTGGGTCTGGAGTCACATGTAGGCCAGACCAGGTAAGGGTGGCAGTTTCCTTCCCTAAAGGAACATTAGTGAACCAGATGTTTTTTTTTCCCTGATATCTGCCGTAGCAGGATTCAAACCAGGGTCCCCAGAATATTCGCTGAGCTTCTGGGTTAACAGTTGAGCAGTAATGCCTCACCACTTCTGGCTGGAGTGAGTCTGGGATGGGGTGATGATTTAAGGGCAGTGCATGTACACAGTCGGCCTTACTGCAGTTAGATATTTGACTGTCTGTTTTCTCTCTCTCTCGATTTCTCTGAGCAGTTTACTTCGAGGGGCTGAGGAAACGGGATTGAGGAAGCCAGTGAAGGAGGAGTTTGGGGGAGGATCGAGGGCTTTTTCCTGTGATGAGGATTACATCTATGAAAACATTGAGAATGAAATCTATTTCTTCACTTCTCAGGTGAGTCTGGAGGGATTTTCACTGACAGTCCTATTGTTTGAGGGAATTTCAGCACAGAGCCTGGCTCCTGGTGCAGGGCTAATGGAACACTGCATTTTCTGAGGTGCTCTCCCACAGCTGAGATGTTTAAACACCGATCCCCCACCCCCAACAACATCCCTCACTTTCCCTCTCTGGCGGATGTAAAAGATCTCATAACCACTCTTTTGAAGACGTCCCCAGTATCCTGACCAATATTTATCCGTCAATCAGCTTCACTGAAAAATGTTATCTGGTCAGTCATGACATTGATGTTTGTGGGATCTTACTGTGTACAAATTTCCTTAACCACACGGCAATTTCAGTTCAAAAATTCTTTTTTCCCTGCCTCTGATCTATTCTTTTCCACCACTGTATCATTATGTCTCTCACACATCAGCCCATCTCTGATTTACGAACCAGTCCTTATCTATAAAATGTGACTTGAATGGACCCTTTCCCTTTGTTCCTTCTTCATGTTTTATGCCCCCATCAATTACTGAGCACAGGTACATACCCCAGACAGTGAGGATAGAGCAACACAGTGATAGCCACTATCACTTCTTCTGCAGCCTTTCCTGCGAGAGCGAAACAGGCAGCAAGACAGAAGACAGAACGAAATAGTGGGACAGGCAGAGTGTGTGAGAGAGAGATTGAGCAAGACAGAAGAGACAAATGAATGGACAGAAAGCATGGGTGATAGAGATGGAGACCGAGAATGTGGCAGAAGGCAAAACAGACAGAGAGACACAGGGTGAAAGACAGACAGAACAGCAGAGCGTGAGGGAGAGAGAGAGACTGGCAGACAAAGAGAGAGACAAAAACAGACAGACAGAAAGTGACAGGGAGAGAGAGACAGTTGTACAACAAACAGAAATTACAATTTAGTTTTGAAATTATTGTGTTACAATCAATAATGACTCAGGGATTTGCTAATGAAAAGGAAAACTCAATTAACCAGTGAGGGAGAAAGGATTCGAGGGAGATGTTGAGAGAGTGCGATGAAGAGGGTTGGGAAGAGGATGGTGTGCAGGATAAGCACCAGTAGGGTACCGTTGGGCCGAATGGCCTGATTCTATGCTGTAAATGTCACTGTAATTGGATGTGGATATGCTGAATTCTCTCATGCCTTGATGGGGAGGGTTTGGTTTGAATCAAAATGAAATGATGATATGTGTCTTCCTCCTCAGGAGCGGCAGAGTATTATCAGATATTGGCTCGAGAACCTGCGAGCAAAGCAGGGGGAAAGTCTCCACAACATCCACTTCCTGGAGGGACAGCCAATCAGTAAGTGACGTAACGCTCAGGTGGGGTTGTAGAAATTCTATTTGCAAGTGGCACATGACCAATTGCTGTCACTGAGCCTGGAGCTCATCACCCTTACAATACCCTCCAGACCAACTCTGAGCGTTCTTTATGACCCAATGTGGGCTGGGGGTTAGGGTGGTCTCCCTGTAGTCTGTCAATCTGGGATCTTCTCTATCTGTAAATCCTGGCTCATACGTTCCTTGTAAATATTGGTCTCTGTGCCAATAGTGATAGCACTGTCAATGGAAGGTACTCCATTCAGCCCCTTGAGCCTGCCCCCCATTCATTTATGATCATTGCTGATCTGGTTTGAAACTCCACTCTACTCTCCTGTCCACACCACCCACTCAGCACCCCCATCAACCCCCTCTGCACCCCACCCCAAAACCAAATCAAAACTCTGTCTAATTCCACCTTGAATCTATTCAAAGAGCCAGCCTCAGCTGTCTGGGGAAGAGAATTCCAAATCACAGAGATTCGTACCATCATGTCTGTCCCAGCTCTCTGAGTGAGTGTTGTGAGCCATTCTCCTGCTGTTGTATCTCTCTAAATCATCATCCAATACTGTCCATATGTCACAATCGAACTGATCTGCACGAGAACATTGGAGGATGGGAGAAAGAGGAATAGGAATTCCTATTGAGCTAGACAGATACTCACCCAGCCTGTGTTCTGTCTAGTTGCAGAGCTCCTGACTCGGGGAATTATTCAGCAAGTCTTGCCAATCCATGAGCAGCGCATCCTTAACCGACTGGTGAAATCGTGGGTTCAGGCCGTGTGTGAGTCACAGCCAGTAGGTGTGTACCTGGACTGCCGTTCACTAAAACATTGTACGTTGTAAATGAAAGATTATCCGACATTTCAGAAACATGACAGAATGTTAAGGTGGGCAATTCACAAACTGATCGCTAAATCTTGATTTATTTAAGTTTTCCAGTTTTGTCAAACTTGGTGCATTCTGTGACATGGGGCCTCCTGTACCATGAGTTCTGCACCGTGAGGCCTCCTGCACAGTGGGGATACCTGCACAATGGGGGCCTTCTCCACCATGGGACCTCCTGTGCGGTGGAGCTCCCTGCACTGTGAGACCTCCTGCATGGTGGGGCCTTCTCCATAATGGATCTCTGCTGCCCACCAAGGCCTTCACTTTACCAATTTCTCTACTCAATAAGCTGATGGGTCTGTCTTCTCTCTTTTCTGTTGCAGACGAGATCTGTGAATATTTTGGTGTTAAAATTGCAATGTATTTCTCCTGGCTCGGATACTACACGTGGTGCATGATATACCCAGCTGTCCTTGGCTTTGGACTCTGGACATTTACGGAGTCGGACCAGGTAAAGTTTACAGTGGATGCTTTGACAAATCTACAGAGAGGCCTGAAATCACTCCTCAATCTCCATTGTTATAAGTATATGATGCCAAAATATTCTCCTTTGTACCTGTATCTTTGACCCTGTCCTTTGGATGTGAGACTGAACCAAGACCTCACCTGCCCTCTTTAGGTGATGCTAAAGATTCTGGGGCACTATTTCAAAGGAGGATTGGAATGTTCTCCTCAATATTTAATCTTCAACCATTGGTTGACAACGTCACGTTGCTTTATGTGAGTTTCTGCTGTGTGCCACGTTTCCTGCATTCCGACAGGTGACTGCACTGCAAAAGCCCTTCATCAGCAATAAGGCCCTCTAGGGTGTCCTGAGGTCATGAAAGGTGCTATATAAATGCAAGTCTTTCTTTCCTTAACAGACCAGCCGTGATGTGATCTGTGTGGCTTTTGCCCTGTTTAATGTTGTGTGGACCACCTTGTTTCTGGAAGGTTGGAAGCGCCAGAGTGCGGAGCTCGCCTACAGATGGGGAACACTCGACCGGCCAGCAGAGCTTATTGAGGAGCCCAGGACCCAGTTCAGGGTGAGAATGACTCACATATTTCGAATATCTTTACGCACATGGTTTACACACAGTAACATCCATAATGTAATCTGAACAGGAAATCACGCTTCTTACTGACAGAGAATGTAAAGGTTTAGTAACAGGCCATTCAACCCAAACAGGCCCTGAGCAATGTGGGCTATGGAGAGAAATTCAGGAAAATAGGGTGAGCTGACAAACAAGATCCTTTTTGACTTCAAGACCAAAGAGTCACGTTTTCCAACTAAGTCTGAAACATCGAGACCAGATTCTTGTTATTCCACATTCACACATCATTGGGACTGTCATGTTAAACTGTTCAAGGGGAGCACTGGCTGGTGTCGGAGAGCTGGGGCTGGTGTCGGAGAGCTGGGGCTGGAGTCGGAGAGCTGGGGCTGGTGTCGGAGCGCTGGGGCTGGTGTCGGAGCGCTGGGGCTGGAGTCAGAATGCTGGGCCTGGAATTGGAATGCTGGGATGCAGAAGGGGTTACAAGAGTCAAAGTGCATGTCCTAGCTACCCCCAGAGTGTCCTGATAGGAGGAGCCTGTATGTGATTCCTGTTGTGGTTCGGGTGCCAATGGCACCACTGTGCCTCCTTGGTGGATGGGACACCTGGGTTGAGGGTAAGGTCCCCTCAGAAATAGGATGGATTGCAGGTTTGTGGGCATACCCTGCAGACTCTGAGCCTGCTGGACCTGGTTCTCCATGGCAGCTGCCAACCTGTGCGTGGGAGGCAGCCAGATGATCACATGCCTGAAGCAGCAGGTGCCCCACTGCATTGCTGCAGGCCCGCACCCTGTGACTCAGTTTGCCCACTGCCCTCATCAAACCCTGCTGCCCCTGTCCCTGCTAGTGCATGGTAAGGGCATTGCTGATTGTCAAACACCAGAGGCTTCTCTTGTGTCTGGGTCAGAGCAGGTGCTCGGTCTCTTGGAGAGCTCCAAGTGCCAGCGGACTGGGTCACATCTCCCTTGGCTAGCTGCAGGGATGGGCCAGTGAAGTGCCACCAACCACGCTCCCGACTCTGATCCAGCTAACGTAACCACCTGAGGGGTCAGTACCTGAGCTGATGGATGGTGCAGGAAACAGCCTTTCTAGTCTCTGTGCTCTGTCTGAGGTGGAGGAGGAGAGGTCATGCTAAACCGCCCCCATGACTACAGAGATCACGGTCTTCCCACTCACTCCTGCAGGAGACAAAAGAGGGAAAATATCATGACTGACGGCTAAAAGTTGTGGAATGAGAATAAGATGCCCAGAGTGAACATGGCCCTGGTGACAAGGGTTCTGAGATATCCTGTCAATGGAAAATACTTCCAGCTCTAGTGAGTGAGAGAATCAGACTAGCATTAGATGAGAAGGTGCCTGGGTGTGGTATATAATTAATGAGGGGAGTTTGGGATGAATGTGTCAGAAAATTCTTTCAATCCAGTAGAAAGAACCTATAATTTGTCAAAGAAACTGACTTTTAATCAATTTCTGTTGAGATTCAGCCCAAATATTCATCTCTTTTCCCAGCAATATTCTTTCCAGATACTCAATCTCAGTAAAGCATAACTCCTATTTAACTTTCCCATTTCTGATTTAATCGAATCTTTCCAGTTCTGATTGTCTCTGGATTTTGTTTTCCGTTCTGACAGTCGGGAAACTTTTGTAAACTTTCACAACTTGGAGATTTCATTAAACTCCCACAGCCTGAGGATTTCTCACAAACCAGCAAGGTGCCCTTCTGCTGGGATGAAATCTGATACTTCCCTGAACTGAAACATGATTTTTTTCTCAACCTATTAGTTGACTATTTGTTGCAAACACTTCATTAATTAACAACCCTGGTATCTAATGAAGTCATTTAACTTAAATCACATGCTTTCTTGGGAATGATGTCCTTGGTTTACTGTTACAAATGACCTTCTAATCTCTTTAGTGAAAAAGTTATCTTCAGAAAACTAAAATGAAAAATCTATTTTGCTATTTTAAAACCAAATTCCCAACTTATATTATAAACCCGTATCTCACGATTTTCTGTTTGATATTTTAATGATTTGATTTGATTTATTACTGTCACGTGTACCAAAGTAAAACGAAAAGTGTTGTCTAATGCACTTTACAGGCAAATTGGACAATACAAATACACCAAGGTAACAGGACAGAGTGCAGGATACAATGTTACAGCCACAGAGAAGATACAGAGAGAGAGATCAGCATTAACATCAAAAAGGTCCATGCAAAGCCTGATAACAGCACGGAAGAAGCTGTTCTTCATACATATATACAAATGGCTATATCTTCTGCCTGACAGTAGAGGATGGAAGAGAGTGTGACTGGTGTTGGAGGGTCTTTGATTATGTAGGTTGCTTCCAATGCGTTGGGAAGTATAGATGAAGTCAATGGATGGAGGGCTGGATTGCGTTATGGACCAGGCTGTGTTCACAACTCTCTGCTGTTTCTCACAGTCTTTGGTAGAGCAGTTGCCATTTTAATACTTTCCATCTCTCTCTCTGTCCCCCATCCCTGGCAGGGTGTCAAGTGTGTCAGTCCAGTTACAGGTTGCGAGGACTTCTATTATCCACCTTGGAAACGGAGGTTGTTCCAGTACTTTGTCAGTCTTCCCGTCTGTCTCTTCTGTCTCTGCGTGGTCTTCTTGACCATGTTAATCTGTTTTGAACTGCAGGTTAGTACCAGCCTCCTGTCTCACAGATGACCCATTTGTGAAACCTTGTACAACGTGATTAAAGGATGATTGTAATTCTTCTTGTGAGGATACAGCAGCTGTTTTGTAATCATGAAATGGGAAGCCTTGTGTGCCATAATTTGAGTCCAGATTCCCAAGGATGTTCCACAATTTAATAGAGAAAAATATTCATTCGAGATCTAGCTCTGCAAATACTAAACACATTGACTTCGAGAATTGTAGCCCAACTACATTTCATTGCAAGTCTAATGCAATCTAAGAACATTAATCGATAAAATCAGTTCTCTTTTACTGCTATCAAAAAATAATCCCAGTGGGTCCAAACCCTTTTCCAATTACTCCTGCTGTACATAATCCCAAATAGCCCAACTCCCTTCCCATTCTCACCCTCTGTACATAATTACAATGGACCCAAGCCCCTTCCCATTCTCTCCCTCTGTACATTGTCACAATAGACCCAAGCCCCTTCCCATTCTCTCCCTGTGTACATTGTCACAATGGACCCAAGCCCCTTCCCATTCTCTCCCTCTGTACATTGTCACAATGGACCCAAGCCCCTTCCCATTCTCTCCCTCTGTACATTGTCACAATGGACCCAAGCCCCTTCCCATTCTCTCCCTCTGTACATTGTCACAATGGACCCAAGCCCCTTCCCATTCTCTCCCTCTGTATATTGTCACAATGGACCCAAGCCCCTTCCCATTCTCTCCCTCTGTACATTGTCACAATGGACCCAAGCCCCTTCCCATTCTTTTCCGATGTGCAATCGCAACGATCAATAAGTTGCCAAACCCGGTTAATTATAATTCATACAAGGTGATAGTTCATGTAATAAAATGTTTTCTTTATGTTCCATTATGTTGCATTGATGAACTTTGAACTCACATAGTCAAGGTACAGGAATGCTTAATGGGATGAGAAAGTTATTGGGATCAGGCACAAACCAGTCTCATGGACTTCCCACTGTAGGGATGTTACAGAGCTCCAATCTGCATCAGAGTCTCATCAGCCACTATATAGTGGATGGGAAAGCCAGTGGTACCCAGTGTATGCAGTGTAATGCTGTGGACTATTCCAGTATCCTCTGTATTTTGTCTGTGTCAGCTTTGTCCAACAGCTCTCTGAGAATTGTGATTTATTAACAAATTAAACATTGTCACATATAATCTAAACTTACAGTCTGGGGCAGCAGTGGAGGGGTGCTGCATTGCCAATAGTGGTCTTTCAGATGAGACATAAAATAACTTGTTTATTAGTATCATATAATTTTAAAATGATTACAGTGCAGAGGGAGACCATTCAGCCTGTCAGGGTGAAAACAGCTCTGTGCGAAAGAAATGAATCTGGTCCCACTCCCCTACCCTTTCTCCATAACCCTGGTAAAATGGTCTGCAGGCACATTGCCAATTCTCTCTTGAAAGGCACAATTGAACCTGTGTCCAACTCTCTTAGCCAGTGTCCTTCTAACCATCCACTGCATAAAAATTGTCTCTCCTTAATGCTTTTGGTTCTTTTACCAACACAGTCAGAACAGCCAAGGAGACCCACTGTTTGATATACTCAGGTACTGGTGTAATGCCAGATTTATCAGCTGTACGTCCAGTGATGGGTAGTTGTCCCTTCATGTTTGGAATATGGACTACTGACCATATTAAACGTATTGTCCAATGTTAAATGTGATTCCATAACTGGACAACACTTGCTAAACAAGCCCAATGATGCTGAGACTCACACCAATATCCAGTTTAAACTTATCAGTCGAGCTAGCCATGCAGATCACTTCCTCTTGCTAGAGACTGTCGTGTGTCCATTCCCAGGGCCCTGTCCATTCGTTCAATATGTCCTTTCATCTAAACCAAATGTTTGGACTAACCATTCCCTTGTACAATTTACAAGGCAATGCCTTAGCCCATCAGATCTGAAGTTAAATAAACACTTGAGGGTTAACTGTTCCCTGGTGCACTCCCCATGGCAACATCTCAACCAATCAATTGCCAACCAATCAGCACCCTTTTCTTATGCACTATAAATTGTTGCTCCCATTGAAGTTTGATATTCTTGCAATTCAGTCCTGATGAGTGCAAAACAGAAAACTTTGATAACATGTCCCTTTTCTTCAACAAAAAACTAATCAAAAAAAGCAGTGGTCTTAATATGGCCCCTGGGGATAACCTTTTTCTATCCTGCAAAACACCCATTTACAACCACTCCCTGTTTCCTGTCACTTAACTAGGATTGTAAATTAAAGAACCCACAAAATTATCCAGAGATCAGGGGATTTACTCTAGTGACCTAGTCATTATTTATTCCTTAAACCAACACTACTATAAACGGATTTTTAATCTTTTATTTCAGATGTTACTAATATTGAGTTGCTGGCTCAGTGAATTACACAAGAATAGTCACTGCACTCCAATAATAATTCTGTGTGCCTGAGACTGATTCAGAGGGCTTTCTTTTCTCAAATATACCCAATGCTTTGTTCATAATTTATTTTCTGCTTTCCCATTTTCCAGGAATTTGTGTCAAGTATCAAAGAATTGCCACGGATTGTCACCTATTTTCCTAAAGTCTTTTTAGCTGTTGTGATTACAATTTTTGACGATGTTTACAAGAAAATTGCCTACTGGCTAAATGACATGGGTATGTACAAAATATGTTTTCCATTATGGGGAGTGGGCTGGTGTAGCTGGGGCCAATCACACCATCCTTGGGGTTATTTTTTTCAGTTACTTCACTTTATTAAGAATTTCTTCTTATTCATTTGTAGGATGTGGATGTTGCTGGCTGGCCATCATTTACTGCCTGTCCCCAGTTGCCCCTTGAGAAGGTGGGGGTGAGCTGCCTTCCTGAACCATCACAATTCATGTGCTGTGGATTGGCCCACAATGTCCCTTAGGGAAGGGCATTTCAGGATTTGAACCCAGCGACAGTGAAGGAACAGCAATATATTTCCAAGTTAGGATGGTGAATGACTTGGGGGGGTGCTTGCAGGAGGTGCTGTTCCCAAATATATGATGCTCTTCTCTTTCTAGATGGAAGTAGATGGTAGCTATTACTGAGTGTCAATGGTAGAGGAAGTGAATATTTAAGATGGTGAGTGTGTCGCCATTCAAGTGGTTTTTGCATTCATTCACAGCATATTGGCATCACTGGCCAGGCTAGCATTTATTGTTCATCCCTAATTGCCCAGAGGGCAGTCAAAGGTCAACCACATTGCCATTGGTTTGGAGGCGCAGTACGCTAGACTCGGTAAGGATGACAATTTCCATCCCTCAAGGGCATTAGTGAACTAGATCAAACTTCTTAGGGCGACAATCCCAATAAGGTGATCATCAACTCTGTGGGAAGTGAGGGAGGTGATTGCTGGGCCTCTTACTGAGATATTTGTATTGTCGATAGTCACAGGTGAAGTGCCGGAAGACTGGAGGTTGGCTAACGTGGTGCCACTGTTTAAGAAGGGTGGTAAGGACAAGCCAGGGAACTATAGACCAGTGAGCCTGATGTTAGTGGTGGGCAAGTTGTTGGAGGGAATCCTGAGGGCAAGGATGTACATGTATTTGGAAAGGCAAGGACTGATTTGGGATAGACAACATGACTTTATGCGTGGGAAATCATGTCTCACAAACTTGATTGAGTTTTTTGAAGAAGTATCAAAGAGGATTGATGAGGGCAGAGTGGTAGATGTGATCAGTAAGGCATTCGACAAGGTTCCCCATGGGACATTGGTGAGCAAGGTTAGATCTCATGGAATACAGGAAGAACTAGCCATTTGGATACAGAACTGGCTCAAAGGTAGAAGACAGAGGGTGGTGGTGGAGGGTTGTTTTTCAGACTGGAGGCCTGTGCCCAGTGGAGTTCCACAAGGATCGGTGCTGGGTCCTCTACTTTTTATCATTTATATAAATGATTTGGATTTGAGCATAAGAGGTATAGTTAGTGAGTTTGCAGATGACACCAAAATTAGAGATGTAGTGGACAGCAAAGAAGACTACCTCAGGTTACAACGGGATCTTGATCAGATGGGCCAATGGGCTGAGGAGTGGCAGATGGAGTTTAATTTAGATGAATGTGAGGTGCTGCATTTTGGGAAAGCATATCTTAGCAGGACTTATACACTTAATGGTAAGGTCCTGGGGAGTGTTGCTGAACAAACAGACCTTGGAGTGTGGGTTAATAGCTCCTTGAAAGTAGAGTCGCAGGTATATAGGATAGTGAAGCAGGCATTTGGTATGCTTTCCTTTATTGGTCAGAGTATTGAGTACAAGAGTTGGGAGGTCATGTTGCGATTGTACAGGATATTGGTTATGCCACTTTTCAAATATTGCATGCAATTACTGGTCTCCTTCCTATTGGAAAGATGTTGTGGAACTTGAAAGGGTTGAAAAAAGATTTACAAGGATGTTGCCAGGGTTGGAGGATTTGAGCTAGAGGGAGAGGCTGAACAGGCTGGGGCTGTTTTCCCTGGAGCATCAGAAGCTGAGGGATGATCTTATAGAGGTTTATAAAATCATGGATAGGATAAATAGACAAAGTCTTTTCCCTGGGATGGGGGAGTCCAGAACTAGAGGGCATAGTTATAGGATGAGAGGGGAAAGATATTAATGAGACCTAAGGGGCAACGTTTTCACTCAGAAGGTGGTATGTGTATGGAACGAGCTGCCAGAGGAAGTGGTGGAGGGTGGTACAATTGCAACATTTAAAAGGCATTTGGATGGGTATATGAATAGGAAGGGTTTAGAGGGATATGGGCCAAGTGCTGGCAAGTGGGACTAGATTGGGTTGGGATATCTGGTCGGCATGGATGTGTTGGACCGAATTCCTGATGAAGGGCTTTTGCCCGAAAGGTCGATTTTCCTGCTCCTCAGATGCTGCCTGACCTGCTGTGCTTTTCCAGCACCACTCTAATCTAGACTCTGGTTTCCAGATCTGCAGTCCTTGTTTTTACTGAGTTGGACCAAAGAGTCTGTTTCCATGCTGTACATCTTTATGACTCTATGGTAGCTCAGTTGTTAGCACTGCTGCCTCACAGTGCCAGGGACTAGATTCGATTCCAGCCTTGGCCGACTGTCTGTGTGGCATTTTCACATTCTCCCCATGTCTGTGTGGGTTTCCTCCCACTGTCCAAAGATGTGCAGGTTAGGTGAATTGGCTATGCTACATTGTCTATAGTGTTCAGGTATGTGTAGGTTAGCTGCATTAGTCAGGCGTAAATATAGGGAAATAGGCTTAGGTGGGTTACTCTTTGGAGGGTGGGTGTGGACATGTTGGGCTGAAGGGCCTGTTTCCACACTGTCAGGATTCTGAGTGTCATTGGAGCTGAACTTGTTCAGGCAAGTCACAAGAATTCCCTCACACACCTAGCTTGTGCCTTGTCGTTGGTGAACAAGTTTTGGAGACTCAGGAGGTGAGTTATTTGCCACAGTATTCCTTGCCTCCGAAATGCCCTTCTAGCCATTGCATTTATGTGGCAAGTCCAATTCAATTTCTGGTCAATGGTGAACTTGGCAGTGTGTGGGAACAGTTATATGGTGGGACTAATGAAGCTAGGTTTTGAGGGGAACGTGCAGGGAGTGGTGTTCCCAAATATCTGCTGCCCTTGTCCTTTCAGATGGAAGTAGATGGCAGCTACTGCTGAATGTCAGCTGGGTTCGTGCTCCCTGGTTCAGAAAAGTTAAAGAGAGTGTTAAAGAGAGGTGTCCAAAATTAGGAAGAGTTTTGACAGAGCAGTTGGATCAGTATTTTGGAAATGCAGCTGGATTTTTCTCAGGTTTTGAGTATCTCCGATCTTCAATTAAAATCCTTGCTCTCGAGTCACAAATCTTGCTACGGTGACACTATTTTTCCTGATGAAGGGTTTATGCATGAAATGTCGATTATCCTCAGATGCTGCCTGACCTGCTGTGCTTTTCTAGCACCACATTCTTGACTGTGGCACATTTTTAACCATATTAGGACAAACTTCCCCGGATCCAGGTTTAGTGGTAAAGTTGCTATTGTTGTACCAAACCATTGGGCTGCTCTCATTAACAAGAGAGAACTAGTGATGGTGATGACTGGAATCGAACCCATGCTGTTGCGTAAGCCTGCCTTGCAAACTAGTCAACTGACCTAACTAATACTAGTAAGTTAGATGGATATTTGTGGCGTTTGACAGTGGTCATGTGGCTACCATTAGACTGGCTTGTAATTAAATTCAGATTTCACCAGCGGCTGTGGTGGGATTTGAATCCTTTAAGCTGGGTTTTGGGTTAGGAGCCCAGTGACATTGCCACTATGTCTACACAATATTGCTATTGAGATTACATGACCAAACCAACAGTTCAAAAGTGGACATCCTTGAGACTCTTTATATTGTCAACTGCAGCTGATGTGTATTCTACTGCACACTGTGATTGCACAGTCAGACCTGGCTCTCAGTCTACTATGATCATCACACCGACATCACCTTCTAACCCGTATTTCTAACTCAAACCAGCCTTCCAGCTTTCCAGATTCCCACTTGGTTGAGTCTCACTTCCTCCTTTCTTGGTGGATGTTGAGGATTTTCAGGTTAAATTAGGGGCATAAACTCATAGATTAGCGTTTAGAAGTTTAAGGGCTGATCTGATCGAGGTGTTTGCAATGATTCAAGCAGCTGATGGAGTCAATTTGAAAGAAACTACTCTGGGGTTGTGGGAGCCCAGAATATGAGGCAAAACCTTAAGATCCAAGGCCAACCTTTCGGAGCGATGTCAGGAAGCATTTTCTTACACAGAGGTCACAGGGAATCTGGAACTCTTCCCCAAGAAGCGGGGGAGAGATTGTTGGATAAATGGAGTCATGACACACGTTAGCTAGGATCTAACGGGTGGAGAAACAGGCTGGAGAGGTTAAAGAAGTCTGCTCTCCTTCCCATATTACAGAGGACTGAAATACCTGCAGATCCATCTACCTGCTCCCAAAAAGCCGTTTCGAGAGGGACAGCTTTCATTGGTTCAGAAGAGTTTCGGTGATTCAGGGGAACACCCATAAGCACCAGTATGAAACCAGGTCAAGATCTACGAGTGTAGACTGGCATTGAACTGAATTCATACTGGGGTTGACACAAGACTGGCCAATCTGTTTATTGGAAAGTTGGCACCAGTAATTTTCATTACTGTTAGCAGACACAGATGATGTACAGAGACACTGTGGGGTTTATTAATCTCCTGTGTACGTTATGTTCAGTGTTTCATTTGTTTTTATTTTATTTTTAGATAGCGCCTATCCATCTTGACTGTCCATCTCACAGCTCCCAAACTCCATTCCCCACCCTCACAGCCTTCTCCCCACCCTGAAAACCCACTCTCATGATCCCTGCCTCCCACCAGCCCGAGAGCTGTTCCCCTACCCCCACTGACTCCATCCCACAATCCCCACCCTCCTGATACTCTGCAGCTCTTCAAACTGTGCAGTACCTCGCTATGCCTCGCCCCTCCAACCTGCTTGGGGTATTTCACCCCGGGGTATTTCATTTGCCCAGAGGGTGAAATGGAAGTACGCTCAGTCAGCATAGGGTCAACGCTGGTCACCACGGGCTCCATGCAATCTCATCACGGTCATTGGAGGGTCACCACGGGGTCAGCACAGGGTCATGGCAGGGTCACAATAGGGTCAGCAGTCGGTCTTTGCATGTCACCATGAGGACAGTGCAGGGTCAACGTGGGGTCAGCATTGAGGATGTCGGAAACCCATGGGTTTATACTTTGCCACAATTCCGATCAAACCTGCTTCTGATTGGTTCTGCACAATTCCAAAAGGTCAGTATTGCCATATCTCAGTCATGTTTCTCTCTATTTGCTTCTTACAGAGAATTATCGTTTACAGAGTGCCTACGAGAAACACCTCATCATTAAACTAGTTTTGGTAAGTGTTAACTCAGTTTAAACTGAGTCTTCAACTATTGTAGAACTATTTATGAATTAGAAGGGGACCATTCAGTCCATTGAGTCCTTACCAGCATCCCACGGAGTGATCCAGTTGGTGTCAATCCTCTGTACAGTGCCCATCACCCAACAACCTTGGTTCCTTGATGTGCTTATCCAATTTCCTTTGCAAATCATCGATTGTTTCCACAATCCTCATGGATGGAGTGCTGCAGATCCTTCTCACTCACTGTGTCAAAAAGATCTTCCTCACATCACTTCCTGCATCTCTTACCCTTATTAAACCCGTGATCCTAGTGCTTCAGAATTTGTCCTTATCAAAATCCCGGACAGGTCCAGCATATCTCCCCCATCTCCTTCATGGAAAACAGCCCCAGCGTTACCTAGTGAATGTTGTGAGCTCTGTATGGGGGTGGCAATGGCCTTGTGGTATTATCGGTGGGCTATTAATCCAAAGACCCAGGTAACATCCTGAGTTCGAACCCTGCCATGGCAGATGGTGGAATTGAGATTGTAATGATGACCAAAAAATCATTGTCTATTGCTGGGGGGAGCTAGGAAGTGAAAAAGAATTCCACCTGGTTTACTCAAGTTCTTTAGGAAAGGAAACTGCCATCTTTATCTGCTATCACCTACATGCTTCTCCAGACCCACAGCAATGTGGTTGCCTGTAACTGCCCTCAAATAGGAATGGACAATAAATGCTGGCCAAGCCAGTGACACCCACATCTTCTGAATGAATAAAAAACTCTTCTTCCATTCTGACTGGACTTGAAATAGAGTCATAGAGATGTACAGCATGGAAACAGACCCTTCAGTCCAACCATGCTGACCAGATATCCCAACCCAATCTAGTCCCACCTGCCAGCACCCAGCCCATATCCCTCCAAACCCTTCCTATTCATATACCCCATCCAAATGCCTATTAAATGTTGCAATTGTACCAGCTTCCAACCACTTCCTCTGGCAGCTCATTCCATACACGTACCACCCTCTGTGTATTGTCTATTTCTCTCCCCACAGATACTGCCAGACCTGCTGAGTTTCTCCGGCATTCTCTGTGATTGTTTGAGAACTCTGTTTTTATTATTGTCAACTAGGTAACCTGCTAATGAATCTCTGGCTGCAGTTTTAACCAAGGCCAAAGTTTAAACAAGCTTGACCAAACTTCCCAGCATGCTTTATTGTAGCTCACAACCATTTCCCTGCTGGCCACTGAACCAGTGGTAAATCTCCTCTGCACCCTTTCAAGAACCTTCACATCTTTCCTCAAATGTAGTGACCAAAATTGAATAGAAAGCTCTAATTGGGGCCTCTACTCTCTCAGGACATCCTACCAACTTCAAAAATCAATCCATGTGAACCCCTCCATTCCTCTGGCTCTGCACACTCAAATATTCTTCTTCCAAAATTCATCAGCTCACTCCTCCCTGTATTAAATTCTGATAGTTGTTGTAGGTAATTCAATCATTCTCATTGTTTGCCATTTCTCTGAGTTTGCTATTATTGCTAAATTTTGAAATTTATTCTAAGATTCCAGCCATTGATATAAAGCAAAGGAAGTAGTGATCTGAGCACTGAACCTTGATAAAAACCACTGCCTACCACCCTTCATTCTGAGAAACAGCCTCCAACTACAACTCAAAATCAGAGCATGCTGGAGAGATCCAGCAGGTTCAGCAGCATCTGTGGACAGAGAAAGCAGAGTTAATGTTTTGGGTCCAGTGATCCTTCTTCCGAACTGATGGTAGCTGGGAAAGGGTTGGTATTGATGCAAAAGATGCAGTGGGGGTGATATAACGAGTAACGTAAGTGGAGATAGAGCCCAAAGGGAGAGAAAAACAGTTGAATTAAAAAGGAATAGGTAAAGGTCAGCCTTGGAGAAATGAATAGCTGGTAATGAGGACGATTAGTGGCTGACAATGGGTTCTATGTGGTAGCAGCCCATGGGATGACAAGGCCTGGTGTGTTGGGTTGTGGTAAGGACATGGGAGAAAGTGCCCAAGCCCTAAACTGTTGAACTTGATATTTACTAAGTCCAGAAGGTTACAGAGTTCCCAAGCAGAAAGTGAGGTGTTGTTCTTGCAGCTCCTGGTGAGTTTAGCTGGAGACATGCAACACGTTTGAGACAGAGGCCTACCATAACTCACCGCATTCTAACTTAAGTCAATATTTAATCCAATTGCACAGTTGCCCCCTTTTCTGTAAGCCTCCACTTTAACAGCAATTTTTAAAGCAGTACTTTGACAGATGCTTTCTTAAAATCCATGGTGACAACTTCTACTGCATTCCTTTCACCTATCCCTTCCTCCTCTGTTACTGAATCAAAAATTCTAATTAGGTTAGATTAAACACAATCTGCCTTTTACTTATCTGTGCTGACAACCTAATTCATTCAAACAACTCAGAGTTCCTGAAAATATTTTCCCTAATTAATTATTACAAAACCTTACCCACTGTTCATGACAAATGAGTCCGAGTGTAATTGCTAGGATTGTCCTTACAGCCTTTTCTGAATAACAGTTTCACATTTCCAGTCCACTGGCCTCACCCCCATGTTTGAAGAATCTTAAAGACCTTCCACTATTGATTGGGTGGCACAGTGGTTCAATGGTAAGCAATGCTGCCTCATAGCACTAGGGATCTGGGTTTGACTGGCCTTGTGTGACCTCATTCCTGAAGAAGGGCTTATGCCCGAAACGTCGATTCTCCTGCTCCTCGGATGCTGCCTGGCCTGCTGTGTTTTTCCAGCACCACATTTTTCAACTCTGGTACTCCAGCATCTGCAGCCCTCACTTTCTCCTGGCCTTGTGTGACCGTCTGAGTGGAGTTTGCACATTCTCCCCGTGTCTGCGTGGGTTTCCTCTGCGTGCTCCAGTTTCCTCCCACAGTCCAAAGACGCGCAGGTTAGGTGGATTGGCTATGGGAAATTGTCCCTTAGTGTCCAGGGATATGCAGGCTAGGTGGAGTTACAGGGATAGGGTTGAGTCTGGGTAGGATGCTCTTCAGAGGGTCAGTGTGGACCCAATGGGCTGAATGGCCTGCTTCAACACTGTAGGGATTATTCTGTTGTATGCTTCAACTTTCTGTCTTAGACAGAGATGAAAGGCATCTGGACAAAGTGACTCATTTATCTTCAGTTTTACAATATCCTGGAGTCCTATTTTCACACCATTCATTAACTTTACTATTTTTGCTTTGGACAGTACTTTGTCAGACTTCTCTTCCTAAGAAAACACTGATACAAAGTACTCAAAGTACTCTTGTCTTGTCCTTTGCTTTTAAGCTTACGTCAACCTCTTTGTCACTAATAAGACCCAGTTTCCCTCTTACTGCCTGTTTACCTACCAATGCCAGTGTTTTATAAAGAAATCATTCATGGGATGTGGGTGTCACTAGCTGGGCCCAGTATTGCCCATCCCTAGTTGCCCCTTGAGAAAATGGGGTTGAGCTGCCTACTTGAACCATGTGGTTTAGGTAGACCCACAATGCCCTGAGGAGAGAGTTCCAGGATTCTGACCCAGCGACGGTGAAGGAACGGCGATATATTTCCAAGTCAGGATGGTGAGTGGCTTGTAGGAGAGCATGTAGAGGGTGGTGTTCCCATGTTTCTGCTGCCTTTGACTTTCTAGATGGAACTAGTCGTGGGTTTGGATGAGGAGGACTTTCTTCAGCCAGGTGGTGGTGAATCTGTGGAACTCATTGCCACAGAGGGCTGTGGAGGCCAAGTCAATGAGCATATTTAAGACAGAGATAAATAAGTTCATGATTAGTATGGGGGGGGAATCAAAGGTTACTGTGAGAAGGCAGGAGAATGAGGTTGAGAAACACAATAGCCGTGATTAAATAGTAGAGAAGGCTTGATGAGCTGAATGGCCTAATTTTACTCCTATGTCCTGTGGCTTTATGAAAGGTGCTGTCAAAGGAGCCTTGGTATATTTTTTATCGGTACAATTAGTAAGTTTGCAGATGACACCAAAATTGGAAGTGTAATGGACAGCAAAGGAGGTTACTTCAGATTACAACAGGATCTTAACCAGATGGGCCAATGGGCAGAGAGGTGGCAGATGGAGTTTAATTCAGATAAATGTGAGGTGCTGCATTTTGGGAACACAAATCAGAGCAGAACTTATACACTTAATGGTAAGGTCCTGGGGATTGATGCTGAACAAAAAGACTCTGGAGTGCAGGTTCATAGCTCCTTGAAAGTGTATTTGCAGGTAGATAGGATAGTGAAGAAGGTGTTTGGTATGCTTTCCTTTATTGGTCAGAGTATTGAGTACAGGAGTTGGGAGGTCATGTTGCGGCTGTACAAGACATTGGTTAGGCCACTGTTGGAATATTGCGTGCAAATCTGGTCTCCTTCCTATCGGATATATATTGTGGAACTTGAAAGGGTTCAGAAAAGATTTACAAGGATATTGCCAGCGTTGGAGGATTTGAGCTATAGGGAGAGGTTGAATGGTCTAGGGCTGTTTTCCCTGGAGCATCGGAGGCTAAGGGGTGTCCTTATAGAGGTTTATAAAATCATGAGGGGCATGGATAGGATATACAGACAAAGTCTCTTCCCTGGGGTTGGGGAGTCCAGAACTAGAGGACATAGGTTTAGGGTGAGAGGGGAAAGATATAAAATAGACCTAAGGGGCAAGTTTTTCACACAGAGGGTGGTACATGCATGGAATGAGTTGCCAGAGGAAGTGGTGGAGGCTGGTACAATTGCAACATTTAAAAGGCATCTGGATGGGTATATGAATAGGAATGGTTTAAAGGGATATGGGCCAGTTGCTGGCAGATGGGACTTTATTGGTTTGGATATCTGGTTGGCATGGACAAGTTGGACCGAACAGTGTGTTTCCATGCTGTACATCTCTATGACTGTATAACTCTATGTGCATCTTGTGGATGGTACACTGAGATTGTTGAGTTCCACTTTGTGTCACTGCCTTTCTATTCTCTCTTTGCCAGTCATTCTTTCCTCTTCACCTTTTCACTCAGCTTACTGCATTTATCCCAGTTCTTCCTTGTAGAATTCATCTGACATGTGCCTTATTGTTTCATCTTAATCTCTCTCTCTCTCTCTTGCCTCTCCCTTACCTTTTGACCTCGGAATGTGCCAGTCCTGTTCTCTTACAGTTTTTTCTGTCAGTTTCTGGTTCCACTGGATACACCTTACTCATCTCCTTGAAATGGGTCCTTTTTCAATTTGGGGGTGGTATAATGTTCCTGCTTCTCCTCCTTTACCAATGTAAATGTTATGATCACTCTTACCCAAATGCCTCCATAGACACTTGATCCATTTGACCCATCTAATTGACTTGCACCAGATCCAGTAAAGCCTCATTCAACAACTTACTGATCAAGGGCGTCCTCCCAAACATGTTTCAGAAACCTGAGTGTTCTTGAAAAAAGACACATTTTGTCAAATACTTTTGCCGTGTACTCATTAGAACAATTCATAAAAATCTCAATGTAAAGGGAAACAACATTTTATCCAGAATGAGAAGGGAGTTCTGATCAGTTTAAGGTGAACTCTGATAGAATCATTGCCTTGGCGAATCCACAAGTGAATGATGACTAACAGTAACTGCCAGGCTTTGTTTAAATATTAATCTGGGCAAGTTGACTCTGATTGTTCAAGACATTGCCCTGGGTAATGACTGGAGAATGTCTATTGCCTTTTTGGTTGACTTGAAACAAAAATGTGAAAGGTAAAGTCACCATTATCCCAGAAGACCATCGGGCTGTTTTCTCCTTAGACAGAAACAACAAGTGTTCAGTTTAACCTCGGGGTCATCTCATCTTCAGCAGTGTTCAAGTTCTGAACCACCAAATGATTATCCATTTCAGTCACTTCTCTTCCTTACCCGTTATCCCAGTGTCATCCCAATCAATTTTGAGGAATTAATGCCCCACAAAATCATAACCTTACCGTTTTTACACGGTATGTTCTACTCTGTCTCTCGTGCTCTGTTGCACTCTCTCTGACTCAGAATACACCCTTTGGTCTAACTCATCCATGCCGAACAGACATCCTAAACTGATCTAGTCCCATTCCTGTTGCTCTCTGTCTGTCTCACTCTCTCTCTTTCTTGCTGTCCCTTTCTTGTGCTCTCTCTCTCTTCCTTGCTCAATCACTCTGTTGCTCTCTTTCACTCTGTTGCTGTCTCTTTCTCTCTCACTTTCTCTCTCTCCATAGAATAGCCCCAATAGTATGATCCTCCTTTTGTCAGTTCTCCGCTCTGACTACATTGGCTCTGACCCTGTTCCCTCCAGGAAATCCTATCTTTCTAATGCTCCATTGCCATCCCTAATCCTCGTTGTTAGCCCTCAGCCCCCACTCCTGCTCCCCCACCCTTTTCAGCCTGGGAGCTGCCCCTCCCCAGGGCCCTGAGGCTAATATTAGTCCTTTAGTGGGAATCGCAAGACCAGGTTAGACACCTCAGTCCCCACCTCACAAAAAAAAAGCTGCTTCTGCTGAAGCTTTCCTGTTCCAGAAGCATTTCTCAAAGTTTTCCCTTCAGGTGCTGCTCCCTTGCAGATCCCTACATGGAACATGGAACAGTACAGCGCAGGAACAGGCCCTTCCGCCCATCGTGTTGTGCTGAACATAACGCCAAATTAAACTAATCCCTTCTGCCTGCCCTTGGTCCATATTCCTCCCTTGTATATCCATGTGCTTATCTAAAAGTCTCTTAAATGCCCCACTGTTCAGATTGGACCCCTCCTCCGGGGTATCTCTTCCATCCCTGCCCCGGCAGCATATTCCAGACTCCGACCACTCTCTGTAAAAAAACTTGTCCCTCACATCTCCTTTGAACTTTGCTCCTCTCACATTAAATGCATGTCCACTCATATCAGATGTTTCAACTCTGGGAAAATGATTCTGTCAACCCTATCTGTTCATCTCATAGTTTTATAGACTTCTATCAAGTCTCCCCTCAGCCTCCACTGCTCCAGAGAAAACAACCCGAGTTTTTCTAGCGTCTCTTCACAGCTCATACCCTCTAATCCAGGCAGCATCCTGGGAAACCTGTTCTGCACCCTCTCCAAAGCCTCCACATCCTTCCTGTAATGCAGTGACCAGAATTGAACACGATGCTCTAGGTGCGGCCTAACCAAAGTCTTATAAAGCTGCAGTGTGACATCCTGTCTCTCGTAGTCAATTCCCCAAACAATAAAAGCAAGCAAGCTATTTGGCTCCTTTACCACCCAACCTACTTTCAAGGCGCTATGGACTTGAACCCCAAGATCCCTCTGTACATCAATGCTGTTCAGAGTCCTGCCATTAACTGTATTCTTTTCCTTAACATTTAATCGCCCAAAGTGCAGCACCTCACACTTCTCCGGATTAAACTCCAGCTGCCATTTCTCCGCCCATATCTCCAACTAATCTATATCCTGTTGTATCCTTTGACAACCTTCTACACTATCCACAACTCCACCAATCTTTGTATCATTTGCCAACATCCATCTACATTTTCATCCAAGTCATTTACATGTATCACAAACCGAGGTCTCAGTACAGATCCCTGCAGGGCACCACCAGTCACGGACTTCCAGCCTGAAAAACACCCTTCCACCACTACCCTCTGCCTCCTATGGGAAAGCCAGTTCTGAATCCATGTGGCCAAGTCACCATGGATCCCATGCATCTTAATCTTCTGGATGAGCCTACCATGAGAGACCTTGTCGAAAGCCTTAGTAAAATCTCCTCCCTGACCTGTTCCCTCCCACATCATCCCCATCCCCCAACCCCCCCAAACCTTCAGACACCACAACCACCATCAACCTAATCCCAAAGGCAACTCCCCAGGACCTGAGCACAGAGAACCCCCTCAAGTCACAGGCCTCAGTCAATGATGGAGCCCCCCTCCCCACAAGCCCAGGGCCTGTTCAAAAGGAAAGTCTCTATTCCTCACTGTCATTCCCACTTCCCGGTGTGAAATGCAGATCTGCCCATCACCAGGAATTTGGATTGGCTGAGAGTCCGGTCTCGGCTTTCTGTCGTGCCAACACCCGGAGGAGGGGTCCACTCCTAGTCACCTTCCCCTGGGGGAGTCTGGGTCAAGCCTGATGCAGCTATAACCCCAGTGGAAGGTAGGTCAGAGAAGCTCTGGGGGAAAAGGGGGTGTGGGGACAGCAGAGGGATCAGGAAGAATTGGGTTGGGGGCACAGAAGCTATTGAGAGATTCCAGGTTTTAGAGCTGAAAGGTGAAAGGACACAGCCAGTCATTCTTGTGTCAGTTCCTTCATTGGTCAGAGTATTGAGTACAGGAGTTGGGAGGTCATATTGCGGCTGAACCGGACATTGGTTAGACCACTTTTGGAATATTGCGTGCAATTCTGGTCTCCCTCCTATTGGTAAGATGTTGTGAAACTTGAAAGGGTTCAGAAAATATTTACAAGGATGTTGCCAGGGTTGGAGGATTTGAGCTATAGAGAGAGGCTGAATAGGCTGGGGCTGCTTTCCCTGGAGCATCGATATAAAAGAGACTTAAGGGGCAACGTTTTCACGCAGAGGGTGGTACGTGTATGGAATGAGCTGCGAGAGGAAGTGGTGGAGGCTGGTACAATTGCAACATTTAAGAGGCATCTGGATGGGTATATGAATAGGAAGGGTTTGGAGGGATATGGGCCGGGTGCTGGCAGGTGGGAGTAGATGAGGTTAGGCTATCTGGTCAGAATGGACGAATTGGACTGAGCAGTGTGTTTCCGTGTTGTACACCTATGTACACAGCAGACTCTATGTCTGCTCGGCGTTAAATTTAGAAGCAATGATATTCGAGATTCAGTCAAGCACAACTGCAGCCCAGTAGTAGACTCTAATTCGAGCCTAGGTGCCTCCAACAGCCCATGGTGTCGCAGTTATCTCTCAGCTTCCCCCCTGCCCCCCCCCCCACCTCGCTGATTCAGCGATGTGCCTATACTTATGGAGCTGAAGATCCCTTTAACCTTTTGCCCAGCATGCTGTTGGGCCTGTGATAATGGTGCTATATCACAGTGTGGAGACATCTTGGTGTGTCCTTCCCTAGGGTTCACTGGGATGATCCCAGGTATGGAGGGATTGTTTTAAGAGCAAAGGTTAATCAGGTTGGGACTCTACTCACTGGAGTTTAGAAGAATGAGGTGATTTCATTGAAACATGTTTAAGGATTTTTAAGGGGCTTGACTGTAGATGCTGAGAGGATGCTTCCCCTCGTGGGGAGAGTCTAGGACCAGACGGCACAGATTCAGAATAAAGGGGGAGCAATTTCAGACTGAGATGAGGAGGAATTTCTTCTGAGAAGTTGAAAAATCATTGAAAGTCCTTGCCACAGAGAGCAGTAGGGGGCAGAGTCCTTGTGTATATTTAAGGCTGAGATAGATTCTTGTTCAATCAGGGAATCGGTGGTTATGGGGAAAGGGTGGGAAAGTGAATGTGAGGAATGTTGAATCAGCCATCATCTTATTGAATGGTGGAGCAGGCTCGAGGGGCCGAATGGCCTCCTCCTGCTCATACTTCTTATGGTCTTCTGGGTCAGAGCTACAACCACCTCATTTTGAGACACTCTGCCTCAGTCTTAACCTCATGATGCTATCCACTGGATGTGCACAGAACCATCTTCTCTCTGACTATATGGTGTATTTGTCACTGATTCACTCTTGATCCTGTGCTAAATCCTGTCTCTGGTCTTTGGCTCAAACTCACTGTGTGCGTAAGAGCCTCGCAGCCAGCAATCTTCACCCCAACACTCTCAGCTGGATCTGAACCTGGATTCAATTCTGTGAACTCTGCTTTCTTTCTGCAGATATACTGGACCTTTTGTGTCTCTGGTTGGCACAACACTATCCTGGTTAGTCTCCTACCTTCACCCTCTACAAACAATAGCTCATCCAAAACTCTGTCACCCTGTGTCCTGACTCACTCCACATCCTGTTACATTGAGAAATGGCCGGGCTGGTCACTTGCAGCAACAACTTGCATTTGTAGAGTGTCGTTAATGTTGTAAAACTACCCAATGCACCTTAAAAGAGAACTGTCAAACAAGGGTAGCCACATCGGAGATTTTAGGGCAGGTGATCAGGAATTGGTTTACATCATAGTTTTTTCAAAATGGACTCACGGGGTGAGGGCATCACTGGCTGGGCCCAGCATTAATTGCCCATCCCTAGTTGCCCCTTGAGAAGGTGGAGGTGAGCTGCCTTCTTGAACCACTGCAGCCCATGTTCTGTAGGTAGATGCCCGTAGTGTTAGGTGAAGGGGTAAATGTAGGGGGATGGGTCTGGGTGGGTTGCTGTTCGGAGGGTCAGTGTGGACTTGTTGGGCCGAAGGGCCTGTTTCCACACTGTAAGTAATCTAATCTAATCTTAGGGAGGGAATTCCATTATTCTGATCCATTGACAGTGAAGGAACAGCGATATATTTCCAAGTCAGGATGGTGGAGGACTTAGAGGGGAACTTGCAGGAGGTGCTGAAATACATGTATTACTGTTCAGTCACTGTCACGGGGTCAAAGTCCTGGAGTTGATACAGTCTTGGAGATTTTACAGCATGTAAAGAGGTCCTTTGATCCATCAAATATTCACTTGTTCTATTCCATTTCCCAGCACTTGGCCTGTAGCCTTTTGTACTGTGACATTTCAGGTGCTCATCTAAATACTTCTTAAATGTCTTCTGCCACCATTACAGACAGTGAGTTGCAGATCCCCACCACCCACTGAGTGAAAAGATGTTTCTTAAAATCCCCCCTAAACCTTCTACTCCTTACCTTAAAACTGTGCTCTTGGTTATTGACTCTACTAAGGGTTTGTCTTTATCTGCATCGTCGATGCCCTCAGAACTTTGTACACCTCAATCTGATTCCCCCTACTCCAAGCTGCCCCTGCTCAAGGGAAAACAACCCCAGCTTATCAGCTCTGTCTTCAAAACAGAATCACTCTAATCCTGGCGAAACTCCTCTCCAACCCCTCCAGTGCAATCACATCCTTCCTGTTGTGTGGTGACCAGAACTATACACAGTGTTGCAGCTATGGCATAACAAGTGTCTTATGTACAGCCCCATCAGAACTTCCCTGTTCTTATGTTCAATGCCTTGACCAATAAAGATCAAAAGTCACATGACACCAGGTTACAGTCCAACAGGTTTATTTGAAATCACTAGCTTTCAGAGTGCTGCCCCTTTGTGAAGTGAGCTTGTCCACCCCAGTTCAACCCCAGCACCTCCACATCTTGACTAATAAGGACGAGTATCCCTTGGCAACTCGCTTCCTAACAGCAGATTAAGGCAGAAAGTCATATTGTGGTGATGTCACTGGAGTAGGAACCAGAGGGCTATACCACTGCTCAAATCGCAGTGTGGCAACGACTGAAATGTAAATTCAGTTAATAAACATGGGATGTGAAGCCAGCATTAATGAGGTGACCATGGACTGTCATAAATAACAAGTGTCTGTAGGGGAGGAAATCTGCTATTGGTGTGTCCTGACATAAACTCTGGCTCTAGAAACCACTATTACATGTTATTATGCTGTTGCTTACTGTAAAAATAAATCTCTCTGGTTCACTAATGTCTTTTTTATGAAAAAGCAAAGGTGATGTGAGAAAAAGCTTTTTAGCCCAGCAAGTAGTTAGGGTATGGAAAGCACTGCCTGGAAATGGGTGAGGGCAGGTTCAACTGAGGTATTCAAGAGGGGGCCTTGGATGGTTAATTGGTGAGCAGGGATATGGGGAAAAGGCAGGAGGCTAACACTAGATAACAGAACCAACTCAGGAACGATAGGCCAAATGGCCTCCTTCTGTAACAACTGTGATTCTATGCTGGCTGTGACTGCAGACTCAATTGCAGTTAACTCTAAGCTGCTATTTGCAATGTTCCTCCTAAATCCCTCAGTTCCAGGACGGCTAACAATGGCTAGCTCCCGTGAGAAACAAAAACCAAACAACAACCGAAAACAACAACGTGAACAATAATCAGGGCGGTTTGATGTTAATTCTCAATATGGCTACCCTAATCCTACAATTTGTTTCTCTTCCCAGTTTCAGTTTGTAAATTCGTATCTTAGTCTTTTCTACATCGGATTCTACCTCAAAGACATGGAGCGCCTCAAAGAGGTAAGATCTCATTTCTCCCCCCCTCTTACTGCATAACCCCATTCTTCGATAAACTGGCCTTTTCTGTGCTGGGAGGGGCTGTCACAGGCAGAGATGTCTTTTGGGTTGGGGCTTGCAGTCACTGCAGCTTCTTTGCAAGTTCATCATTGCATTTGCAAACCCCCTCCCCCTGTCGCCTCTCTCAGCCACCTGCCTGAAGGCAGAGGTTGTGAGTCACAGCTGTGTGTCCAGTCTTCCTGCATTTCACTTGTCTTTTCATTTCTCTGTTTCTTTCCTCTCTCCTCCACAGATGTTGATAGTCTTCTCCCTTTCCAAAAGTCTTATCCGTCAGCTAAAAGATGCCCTTCTCCCGTACATTGTACTCAAAATCTATCTCCTCATCATCTTCAAACGAAACATGGTGTCCAGGGTCTTCATTGTCTGCTCTCGATGGTTTCAGTGCCAAGTACAAACAACCTTGGTCTGTTCGTGCATGCTTTGCAGTTTGGGGCACAGCACAGAGTTCAATCCAGGCAAAAACCCTTGGCTTCATTCTGGCAGAGAACCCTCCCCCAGATTATTAACTCACACTCATTTCTGAAGGGCAGGCTGTGATCAAACAATTCCAAACCTGCCTTAGATTCATCACACTTTTTTAAAAAACCTGTTCCTCAAAGATTACCCTTGCCAAAAAAAACCACCATTGAGAGGAACATCAAATAATTCCTCATGTAAACTGAAACAGATTATTTCAGAAGGCAGCGAATGTGATCTGAATCACATGAGGAAATAGATTCCCTTTCACGTTCATTATTTATACCAGAAGTTATAAAATTTAGTTTTCATTCACGCTTCATGTTTTTCCCTTGAAGATATGTGTGATTTAATCAGGATTCCCAGTTTGACAGCCAGCTCTTGCCATTCTCTTAGTTTTTTGGCATTTCTCCCAGAAACTGTAGAGTGAGGGTCAAAGGTGGGATAGGGCTTGTGGGTGGTACATGGTCAGTGTGTGTGTGGGACCCATACCCCAGTGAGAGTCTGTGTGTGTGTGGGACCCATACCCAAGTGAGAGTCAGTGTGTGTGTGGGAGCCCGTACCCAGTGAGAGTCAGTGTGTGTGTGGAGGAGTAGGGGGGAGGGTTAGCCTGTACCCCAGTGAGAGTCAGTGTGTGGGGGAGCCCATGCCCCAGTGACAGTGTGTGGGATTCTGTCTGAATTGATTGCAAAATGGGTTAGATGTGCAAAGAAAGAAGGTATTTAACCATTTTTTATCATTTCCAAACTCTGCTCATTCTGATCAATACATTATTGATTAATTACAGTCTGTTGTTTGAGATTGTACAGAAACCAGAGCTGGGTGTGTGGAATCAAGTCAGATTGTGAGTGTTAATCCATCCTGTACTCTTGTGTTAAACTTCACATTACAAAATACCTCCTTCCCATTCCTGCAGTGCCAAGCTTCCATTGAACAGCCAATGTGAGTGACTAATGCATCCCCTGCATCCCCCAGTACAGAGTTCTGTATCAGACAGGTTTATTTCCCCTATTTGTGTTCACTCAATCTCCCTGGAAGTGAGGGACCTGTCAGATTGAACCGCGTGGAACACTCCGAGGAGGAATGCTTGAATCTGCTAGCTTGCTGATCTGAAGGAAGAGAAGAGGAGAGAGGAGGAGCCAGCTGATTGTGTGGGAGCATGGAATGAATGAATTGATTGATACAGTGTCTGGGGCTGTTTTTGGAGAAGACTATATGGCATGCATAGCAAATCCAAACAAATGCAGCTTCAGATTTTTTACAAAAAAAGCAACTTTGCATCTTTTGAAAAGCCCAAGGGACCGTGTTGCATGTAAAAGGCTGCTCCAGGAATCCATTGTACTCTAACACTGAGCAGTAACTTTCGAAGATTGGTCTTTATTTCAGCTCTAACACTTTGGAGAGTGAGCTCGGCAAAGCATGAGCTGTTTGCTAGACCCATATGAAGCCACTGTGTGTGACTGAGTGAATTCTACATGAGGGACAGTGTCTAGCCATAATGCATGTGATAGGAGCATGTGTATTACTGATGCATATACACGGTTTGTCAATTATTAATGAAATCCTGGAGAACAGCTAGATCAGCACAGGTTTGGAAAGTTGGTAAAATCTCTCTCAGCAAGCTTCTGCATCCGATTGGTTAAGATGGCATGGGATCAAGCCCAACTCCAGCACGTAATTTCATTGGCTTTCCCATTGCAAGCCTGAGGGAGTGCTGCTTTGCCTGAGATACTGTCTTCAACGAGGAGTCATTAGTATGAAGCTCTGTCTGCCTTCTCTGATTGCTGTGGAAGATTGCAGAGACACATTGTTGGACAAGAGCAGGGAAGTTATTCGCAACATCCTTATCTCTCCTTAAACACCTGGAAACAGACTTTCCAGTCACTATCCCATCACTCCCTAATTCACAGAAGGAATTCTTTATAAAGGGATGTGGCTGTGTAAGGATTAGTTAATGATAGATGTGTGGCTAGTTGAGAATTAGTTAGCGATGGGTAAATGGCTGATTAAGAATTGGTTAGTGTTAGGGGTGCGACTGGGAAAGGATTAGTTAAGGGTATGTTTGCAGCTAGTATGGGCAGCAGTGTGTCTGGTTCAGGATTAGTTAGTGGTAGGGGTGTTTTTGGTTAAGGATGAGTGAAGGATGAGGGTGTGATTGGTTAAGGATTAATTTGCAATTAGTGAAGGATTAGTTAGTGGTGGGATGCAACTGATTAAAGATTAGATAAGGATAGGTGTGTGGCTGGTTAAGGATTAGTCAGTGGTAGGATAGCAGATAGTTAAAAATTGATTAATGGTAGAGGTGTGGCTGGTTGAGTTTAGTTAGTGGCAGGATTGCAGCTGATTAAAGATTAGTTAGGGCTAGATGCGGCTGGTTAAGGATTAGTGGTGGGTATGCAGCTAATTAAGAATTTGGTAAAGGTAGAGGTGTGGCTGGTTAAGGTTAGTTAGTAGTAGAGGTGTGGCTGGATGAGATTAGTTAGTACTAGGGATGTGGCTAGTTAAGATTAGTTAGTGGTAGGGTTGTAACTGGTTAAGGATTGTTTAGCGGTAAGGGTGTAGCTGGTTAAGAATTGATTAGTGACAGGTATTACTATTCATTAGCGGTAAACCATTTTGGAACTCCCTGATGATGTGAGAGGTGCAATGGGAAATAAAGGCAGGGGGAGGGGGGGGCATCTTGTTTCTCCCCTAACTGCAGCGATGCAAAAAACTCCTGATCATAGACGTGGAGAAGGAAACTTCCTTTTCAATTTGAGAAGCAAAGAGATACTGCAGAGGTATGGGGGAGATTCCCTCTGTGTGGGTAAGGCTCCCTCTGCATGGAGGAGGCTCACTTCACATAGGTAAGGCTTCCTCTGCATGGGGGAGCCTCCCTCTGTGTGGGTAAGGCTTCCTCTGTGTGGGGAGGCTCCCTCCATGTGAGTAAGTCATGATGAGCTGAATGGCCGATCCTATGGGGATGTATTGAGTAACCTGTCAGGGAGACTCTATATTCTCAATACCAGCTCGGAGAGTCTGTCCTGCCAGAGATTCCCAACACAAGGTCAAAGAAATGTTTGCTTGGAATCTTTATTTCTCAGCAGTTGGATGAGAACTGGCAGGGAATTCTTTATCCCTGCCATTCTGCCAAAGGCAATGGGAGATGATGCAAACGATCCCTTGCTTTTCGCTGACTTCAGCTGGTCTGTGCAATAACAGTTTTGTTGTTTCTGCTGCATTTGGATAGCTGCCAGTCGTCAGCCTCTGTACCCAGCCTGATACGAGCCTCAGTGTGTCAGTAAGCACCCACTGGTCAAGCTCCGAGATGTCTGTCCCTACCCAGCTGCGTCATTTCTCACCTTAACACCCACCCCAAGACTTGGCGAGCAACGTGAACTAAACCAATTAGCTGGGCATCACTTGCAGTAACGGGATCTTGCTGTGTTCAACTTGACCCTGTTGTGTTTCCGACATTGCAACAGTGATCCAGTTCCAACAGTGTCCCTCATTGTTTGTAAAACCCTTTGCAATACCCTGAGGTCATGAAAGGTGCTATATAAGTACAAATTCCCCCTCCCTCCCCACTTTTCACCCTGTGATTCCAGCATCTCCTTTCATTTATGTAGTGCCTACGCAGCCAGTGGAGTACTTTTTGATGTATAGTCACAGCCCTAATATAAGAACAGCCAGTTTGGGGATAGATTGGATATCCCTACACCCACCTCCCCCCTCCCCCCACTTCCAACCCCCACACCCCTAACCCTACAGATGCCTAGACCATGAACCTGAGACAATGGCTGCGCTGTAATGGAGCGGGAATCCAGAGATCTGAACTAAACATTGAGAACAAAACTTCAGTTCCCATCACAGCCATAGTGGAGTTTAAAACTAATTAAACAAATGTGAAATAAACCATTCTGTTGTGTGTAAGAGCACTCCTGGATTCAATAGGAAAAATAAATAATCCTGAAATTTAAAATAAAAAAACTAGACTCAATAATGAAGACTATTAAACTACTAGATGGTCCCAACAAACCGTCTGGTTACTAATGCCCCTTTCGGGTATGAAATGAGTCACATTCCCATCGCCAACCAGCCCTTAACCAGCCACCCCGTACTATTAATTCTTAACCAATCTCTCCCACTAACTAATGCTTAACCAGTCACAACCCTATTATTAACCAATGCTTAACCAGCTTTAAAAACATTTTTTCTTAATTCATGGGATGTGTGTGTCACTGGCTTAGGCCAGCATTTATTGCTGTGGGTCTGGAGTCACATATGTAGACCAGACCAGGTAAAGATGGCAGTTTCCTTCCCTAAAGGATATCAATATACCAGTTGGGTTTTTATGAAAATTTACCATTGATTCATGGTCATTATTGGACTCTTAATTCCAGACCTTTTTTATTGAATTAAAATTCAAATTGGGTCGCAGAACATTACCTGGGTCTCGGGATTAACAGTGCAGCGATAATACCCCTTCACTATACTGTTGCTACACCTGTATAACTAACTAATCATGAACCACCTTTACTCCCACCACAAATCCACCCTTAACCAGCCACACCACTACCACTAATTAATCCTTAACCAGCTGCACCTCTACCATTACTAATTCTTAACCATACTCTACCTCTAACCTGCTGTGGAGTGGCCCTTCTGATCTGTCACTCTGCACTATACTTACCTGTCCTGCTATCCAACCCCCATTAGCTATTCCCTACACTCCCACTGATGCCTGTCCCCCCACCACGGCCAGATCAGAGGGGCTATTCATTTGAGAGCAGGGGTGGGGTTAAAAGTCTCTGTGTTCTGTCACTGCAGCTTGGCCACAATGACTGGTCTCCTGCAGTCACGGCAGAGGTACTGAGTTTAGTCAGGCTGTAACAGGCACCGTCGCCCGGCCCCATGCCGAGCACAGCACTGCAGCTCAGGGCCAGCAGACTGCAGTGCAGCCGTTGATTGCCCTGAGTCAGCACAAACTGCACAGGAGACAGGCAAGATGGGAAGGCAAACACGCTTTCATGTGAATTCAGTCCTTACTCCAAACCAGAAATCCTGCAGCCTGGGGTCAGGGAGTAAGGGGAGGGCAAGGGTTAGGGAAGAGGGGGAGGTGAGAGGGAAGACAAGAGGAGAGGGGAGGTTGACGGTAGGGTGTTGGGAGGGGGAGGGAGGGGGGAGAGGTTGCAGCAACACTGAATGTTGCCATGCTTTTCCCTCTTGGTATTATGGATAATTTGTTTACTAAGTAAGAAATTGCCACTCTCTCTCTCCCACCTCCCACTTATTCCCTTCCTGGATTTACCTCCCCTCTTTGTTTATTCATTCATGGGAATGTGGGGGCTCAGTGGCTGGCCCGTTCCTAACTGCCCCCTTTGAGGGGGCCTGCCTTCTTCACTCACTGCAGTCTGTATGCTCTTCAGTCTCCCTGCACCCTCTCCCCTATCCGTCCCTCACTCCTTCCCCCACCTTCTCTTTGCCTCCTCCCTCACCTCCTCCTCTCCCCTACTCCCACCTCTCTGCTTCTCCTGATCTATTCTTAGTGCCATGTCCCACACGCTTTCTCTGACTCAACAGTTTTCTCAGTCAAAGTGTAGCACTGGAAAGGCACAGCAAGACAGGATAGTGAAGGCAGCGTTTGGTATGCTTTCCTTTATTGGTCAGAGTATTGAGTACAGGAGTTGGGAGGTCATGTTGCGGCTGTACAGGATATTGGTTAGGCCACTGTTGGAATATTGCGTGCAATTCTGGTCTCTCTCCTATCGGAAAGATTTTGTGAAACTTGAAAGGGTTCAGTAAAGATTTACAAGGATGTTGCCAGGGTTGGAGGATTTGAGCTTGAGGGAGAGGCTGAATAGGCTGGAACTGTTTTCCCTGGAACGTCGGAGGTTGAGGGGTGACCTTATAGATGTTTATAAAATCATGAGGGGCATGGATAGGGTAAATAGACAAGGTCTTTTCCCTGGGATGGGGGAGTCCAGAACTAGAGTTTAGGGTGAGAGGGAGAAATTTAAAAGAGACCTAAGGGGCAACATTTTCATGCAGAGGATGGTGCGTGTATGGAATGAGCTGCCAGAGGAAGTGGTGGAGGCTGGTATAATTACATTTAAAAGGCATTTGGATGGGTATATGAATGTGGAGGGTATAGGGGGATATGGGCCGGGTGCTGGCAAATGGGACTAGATTAGGTTAAGCTATCTGGTTGGCATGGATGAGTTGGACCGAAGGGTCTGTTTTAATGCTGTACGTCTCCATGACTCTGAGATTAGGCAGCATCCGAGGAGCAGGAGAATCGATGTTTCAGGCATCAGCCTTACACCAGGAATCCCAGAAGGGTTTATGCTTGAAACATCGATTCTCCTGCCCCTCGGATGCTGCCTAACCTGCTATGCTTTTCCAGCGCCACATTTTTTGGTTCTGGTCTCCAGCATCTGCAGTCCTCACCTTCTCCTGAACAGTTTTCTGAGCAAATGAGGGAAGTATTAGGATTTTACCCTGAGTTTGGGTCCATCCCCCTGGGTTCGGGTTCATGTTGAAACTGTAGACATTGTGGCCTTGAGCAGGTTTACAAAGACAGGGAAAGGTGAGGCAGTAATGGATTGATTTGCAAACCAGACTGACGCATAATGAATGATGTAAAAAAAAGTTTGACTTTCTGTCGCGCCATTCACAGCCTCAGATTATCTCATGGATTTACAGCCACTGACACACCTTTTAATGTTGTCAATGCAGCAATGTAAGAAACGTGACAGCCAATTTACACAGTAAGATCCCACAACACGGAGCCAATGGTCAGCTGATCTGAATAAAGAGGGAATGACAACAGGAGAGGCTGGTGAGATGCTGGCTTTAATATCTCCCCTCAATGATGAAACCTCAAACAGTTCAGCATTCCCTCAGTACCGTGCCGAGAGTGGGGTTTTGGATCCCTTGCACATACTGGAATATTTGACCGACTTTGAGATATTTCTAAACAAACAATCTGAAAATCAGAGAGCCATACTGATTCAGGAAGAGGCCAATTATATCTGCACTCAGCTATTGATATTTCCCAGGATTTACTCTTTATCCATGTGGATTACAGCATGGGTACAGTGGACAATTCCAACTAGGTTTGCTAAAGATGGCTCACACCAACGGAGAAATATTAATAATTGCAAAAATAATGATTGATATTACACTGCAACTGATGAATATTAATTGGGGATATAACAGAGATGAGTTAGGATGGGAGATATGATTGGCTCTGGGAGTGAGAGAATTAGCAGCAGGGCTGCCCAGAAAGCATCGATTAAATGTTATAAAGACAGCACCAGACTGCAGCAAATCCCTTCCCCCCCCCCCCCCAACACACACACAGACACTCACACTCGCGCACCCCCCCAGACACACACTCACACACTCCCCGACACACACAGACACTCCAATCGCACACAGACACAGACCACACACACACACTCACTACAGACACAGACTCTCACTCAGACAGACACATACTCACTCACAGACACACACACCCCAACCAAGGGAATGCAATAATGACATCAGCCCTTGCTCAAAGACTCACTTGTAGATTTACAAGATCTGCAGCATCACGCGATCATCAAAAGGCTAGGCACACAGAGAGAGGACAATTGTTTAGAAATATGCAGTTAAACACAGGACCAGAAACTGTGTCCCAGCACTGACTCTGTGTGTGTGTGTCTAAAACAGGGGACTGAGTGCCACACTGAGAGAGAAAAAGTATGTGTGGATGGGTGGGGGTGTGTGGGTGGGGAGGTGGGGGAGGGGAGGAGACTGAGCGTATATTAAACCTGTTTTTCTTTCTGGAACAATATCCATGGACATTGCAGATGATTGCATGGGGCTGAGTAAAAGATATGATATGCTGAGGGTTTGGGAAGTGGTGACTGATTCATCAAAGCAGTTTAAAAAGGCAGTTGGTTACTGCCTTATCATTCCTGGGCCCAGCCAGGGCACCTACATCCCACAAGTGAATACAAATAATATTGACAGCTGGTGTGTGTGAACAACTGCAGCGGTGTGATCTTTATCTTGTTTTTTTATCTTTCTGTTGACAGATGTTGGCTGCTCTGTTAATAACCAGGCAGATCATCCTGAATGTGAAGGAAGTTCTGCAGCCCCTGTTCTATGAGAAATACAAGCAGGGGCACCTCACTCTGCAGGTGACAGTCAGGATGCTGAGCAATTTGTTCAGGTACACACCGCGCCAGGTCAGCGAGAGTGCACGGGCACCAGGAGAAGACAGTGCGGAACAAGCAGACGCCAACTGGGGAGACGGGCACCAGGAGCAGGAGCGCAAGTGTGAGAACGGGGCTTGTGGTGCTCCTGAGGAAGAGGAGCAGCAGAACGAGGAGGAAGGAGACAAGGATAGTGTCCTGGACTGTGGCCTTCGCCTCTCCAAGAAAGTGAGCTTTGCCGGGAGTGGGCAGAAGGGGGTGAAGGAAGAGAGGAACTATGAGATGGAGGGTCTAATACAAGGTATGCTAATGGAGGAAGGCAGTCCAATCCTGGTGGAGCGAGGGGCTGAGGGAGGACTGGTGTTTGAACTGTGTGAGCATGATATGAAGATAGAGACTGATGATGGGGACGGTGGAGAGGATGGGAAGGAGCTGAGTGTGATGCTGAGACACAGGAGGAAGGAGAAGAACACAGAGCAAGGAGAGAACAGCGAGCCCCCCAGCAACAGACTCTCCTGGATGGACCCACCAGACGATTATGATGATGCTCCTCTGACCCAGGGAGAAATTGAGAGCTGTATGCAAAAATACGAGGTCAGTGCTGGTCAACAAATCGCATACTGTCCTGTTAAACCGCACACTATCCTGTTAAACCATACACTGTCCTGTTAAACTACACACCATCCTGTTAATTTGTACACTGTCCTGTTAAACTACACCCTGTCCTGTTAAACCGCACCCTGTCCTGTTAAACTACACACCCTCCTGTTAAATCACACACTGTCCCATTAAACTGCACACTGTCCTGTTAAACCACACACTGTCCTGCTAAACTACACACTGACCTGTTAAACTTCACCCCATCCTGCTAAACCGCACCCTGTCCTGCTGAACCACACCCTGTCCTGTTAAAGACACACAGTTTTGTTAAACCACCTGCAACAGACTCCCAAATCCTTCCATAAACTCACACTCTGCTGCCTTGTCCGATTTCCCACTATCTCCTGCCCAGGCCTCAGCTCCTTGCTACTGGTCTACATTGGCTCCGCAATGAGGAATGTCTCAGATTAAAACTGGTCTCTTTAATTTCAAAACCTTCACAGCCTCACCTTTTTCATCGTGTGAGGATCTCCCCCAGACTTGGACCCTGTTCCCCAGGATATATCTGCAATCCTCCAATTCTGACCTCGTGTTCATCCCCAATTTCAAATCCCCCCAAAACTTCCACCCAGCCTCTGGAATTTTAGGTACTGGATCACTGTCCCAGCTGGGATCAATGGATGGCACGGATTGGGAATGGAGAAGGGAGTGTGTGTGTCTGTCTGAATGGATGGCTCTGTGGTTCAGTACAGACTAACATTCTGCAGATTTCTTCTGAGCAGCAGAATGTGATTTGTATTTGAAATAATCACCAGACAGGGACAGAGGGAGTCTGAAGGGGTCAATGTCAAATGTTGGCTGACAGTAACACCTTGGAACATTATACTAAATTAAAGATGCTAGATCAATACAATTGGTTGTTGTTAGAACACTCAGGTTACATGCAGTGCTTGGATACTCAATCCCCCCCTATTTACACACACACGCGCACACACACTCTCGCACACAAACTCTCTTTCTCACACACGTACACACAGAGTCAATGCTGGGATGTTCAATTCCCCCCTGTTTTACACACATATACACACACACGTACACATTCTCTTTCATTTTCTCTTTCTCACACACACACTCTCATGCACACACATGGTCAGTACTGAGATACTCAATTGCCCCTGTTTTACACATGTATATATACACATACACGCACCTACATACACACATGCACACACACAGGCAGTGCTGAGATACTCAATCCCCTGTTTTACCTACACACACACACACACACACACACAGACATAGTGCTGGGCCACCTCAGTCCTATTGGAGAGATTGGGTTTAGTCATGGATCACTTTTGGTTGCTCCCTCTGCTGGTGTGAAGCTGTTCCCTCTCCTGTGATGATTTCAAATTCAAATCACGTTCTACTGCTCAGAGGAAATCTGCAGAACATCAGTCTGTATTGAACCACAGATCCATCCAGACAGACACACTCCAAGTCCATTCCCAAACCGTGCCATTCCACTGATCCCAGCTGGGACAACAGTCAGGACGATGGTCTCCAGTGGTGTCCTGCATATACTAGGCACTGCTAGTGGATCAGATCTTCATTTTCCCCCTTGTTTTGTCATTTCTGATTTGTTTGATCATTCTTCCAGTTTCTGAATTTTGTTCTCACCACCGAGCATTGAAAAGGGTGCATACCATCAATGCAGTGTGGGTGGGGAGATGGGGGCTGGTGGGGGGGGGTAGTCCTGCTCTGTCCCAGGTGCTGGGGTTTGGGTGGGACAGCCATGTGTAACCTGTCAGGTACTTCTTAAAGGTCCCACTGCCATTCTTTTAAAGCAGGGTACAGAGGCTGGGTGCTGATTCTCCCAGTGTTCGGGACATTATTTCTTGCTAACACCAGTACTGAAAGATGATCAGTCACTAGTGGGAATTTACTGGGAGCAAGTTGATTGTCGGATGTTCTGCATTACAACTGTCTTCGCACAAGTGCTTCTACGAAGGAGAGTGCTCCGTCTTGAGGCAGTGGAGAAGGTTTCAGAGGCTTGAGAGGATTCTTTTTTTGCAATCTTCTCCCAACCCCCTCACTTCCATTCTCCGTTCCCTGCCTTATCTCTCTTGGTCCCCTCCCTCTGTTTCTTTCCCTAGTTACCACTCTGTCCTCCCCACTCTCACCTTTATCCTGCTGACTATACCTCCCTGTATCTGCTCCTCCACACAACTCCCCTTCTTCCTCTCATCTGTTCTTTATGAAGACATGATGTCCTGATAAACTCACTGGCCTAGTCACCCAAAGGGCAATTGCTGTGGGGTTATGGGTTTAGGACCCACCACAGCAGTTGGTGAAATTTGAATTCACTAAAATCTAAATCTAATGGTGACCCTTGAAATCCTTTCTCTTGTGGTTTCCCCTAGTTTCACCTTTATTTTTATATTTCCCCCTTCCTTCTTGTCCCTTTCAGTCTCTATTTTCTCTCCCTCTGCCTCATGCTTTCAATCTTTAATCTTTTCTTGCCTTCTTTCAACCCTTCCCTCTCTCCATCCCCTTCAACATCTTTTCATCTCCTTTTCCCTCATTCTCTCCCACATTTCCCT
>NC_057740.1:41627267-41650025 GCF_004010195.1 Chiloscyllium plagiosum
CCGAATCCCCCCCCCTCCACATGCTCCCGTTTCCCCCTTCACTCTCGCTCCCATGCTTCCCCTCTTTCCTTCCCTCTCCATTACTGCCTCAGACTATTCCCCTCACTCGAACGTCCTCTCTCCTTCTCTGCTTCTTTCTTCTTCCCTCTTGGTTGCAGCACAAAGGAAGCCATTCGGCCTATCTTGCCTGTGCGGGCTCTCTCCAAGAGCAATTCAGCTCGTTGCAGTCCCTCTGCCCTTTTCCTAAGACCATAAGACATAGGAGTGGAAGTAAGACCATTCGGCCCATCAAGTCCACTCTGCCATTCAATCATAGCTGATGGACATTTCAACTCCACTTTCCTGCACTCTCCCCGTAGCCCTTAATTCCTTGCGAGATCAAGAATTTACCAATCTCTGCCTTGAAGACATTTAACGTCCCAGCCTCCACTGCGCTCCGTGGCAATGAATTCCACAGGCCCACCACTCTCTGGCTGAAGAAATGTCTCCCCATTTCCATTCTAAATTGCCCCCTTTAATTCTAAGGTTGTGCCCACCTAACGGAAGCAAATTCCCAGCGTCCAACTTTTCGAAGCCATGCATTATCTTGGAAGTTTCTATTAGATCTCCCCTCAACCTTCTAAACTCTAACGAATACAATCCCAGGATCCTCAGCCATTCATCGTAAGTTAGGCCTCCCATTCCAGAGATCATCTGTGTGAATCTCCGCTGGACATGCTCCTGTGCCAGTACGTCCTTCCTGAGGTGTGGGGCCCAAAATTGGACGCAGTATTCTAAATGGGGCCTAACTAGAGCTTTATAAAGTCTCAGAAGTCTCCCTGTTGTTCATTAACTTCTGTCTTTTTGGATAATTATCCAATTCCCAATTAGAAGTTACAGTTGAACTTGCCTCCACCGGGCAGTACTTCCCAAACCCTAATAACCTGCTCTGGGGCAAACATTTTTCCTTGTGCTGCCTCTGATTCTTCGCACTTTTGTTTTTTTATTGTTGACCCTTCCAAAAATGGGATAGTTTCTCTGCTCAGATCCTGTATGACTTACAGCACCTCGATCAAATCATAGAATCCCTTCAGTGCAGAGAGCTGACGAGTCCACACCGACCCTCCAAAGAACTCCCACTCAGACCCAACCATCCCCACCCTATCCCTGTAACCCTGTGTTTCTCATGGCTAATCCGCTTAACCTGCACATCTTTGGGCTGTGGGAGGAAACCGGAGCACCCGGAGGAAACCCACGCAGACACAGGGAGAATGTACAAACTCCACACAGACAGGCGCCCGAGAGTGGAGTCAAACCCAGGTCCCTGGCGCTGTTGGGCAGCATCGATAACCACCAAGTCACTGTGCCTCTCAATCTCCTTTTCTCACAAGAGAACAGCCTTAGCTTCTGAAAACTATTCCCTGACATAAAATCATTCCTACTAATCAGATCTGCACCACCTTCACATTCTTCCGAAACCAGAATGCACTAATTCAGAAATATAACCCCCACTGAGCCAATGGTTTAGAAAGACGTCTCATAACCCCCTATGCATTCTATGCCTCAATGTAATGTCTTTTTAACCACTTTCTGCCCAGCCACTTTGAACAAATGATTTGGTTCACATCTTCTCCAAGGTTCTTCCCTCGTTTTCACAGGACACTTTCCAGGATTATCAGGAAATGTTTATCCAGTTTGGGTATGTGGTGCTCTTCTCATCTGCGTTCCCCCTCGCTGCCATGTGCGCCCTCATCAATAACGTCATTGAGATCCGCAGTGACGCCTTCAAATTGTGCACTGGTTCCCAGAGGCCATTTGGCCAGAGAGTGGACAGTATTGGCCAGTGGCAGGTAGGACAAACATTCACCCACATCAAGTTAGTACTGTCTTCACATGAATGTGAAATCTAAGCTTTACCTGCAAGAGCTGTTATTCGCTACAACATACACATGGAAACTATTCACTATAAAAACACCAAGGCTGCTATTCACTATGATATACACAGGGTCTGCTTTTCCCTATAACATGCACAAGGACTGTTATTCTCTAATATACATAGAAACTGCTATTCTCTATAATAATACACAGGGTCTGCTATTCTCTAATGTACACAGGGTCTGCTATTCCCTGTAATATAGACAGGGACTGTCTATTTTCTCATGTACAGAGGGACTGCTATTCTTTATAATATACACAGGATTAACTGTTCTATATAATCTACATAGAGACTGCAATACACCGTGTACTCTATAATAGACAGAGGGCATATATTTCTATTTAATACACATAAGAACTGCTGTTCACTACAATATACACAGGGAATGCTAATATCTATAATATACTCAGTGACTGCTCTTCTCTATAATATGAACAGGGGCTGCTATTGGCAATAATGTACACACGGATTGCTATTCTCTATAACATACACAGGGAGTACTATTCTTTACAGTATACACAGGGACTGCCATTATCTCTAATATACAGAGACTGCTATTCTCTATAACATACACAGGGGTCGCTATTCTCTGTAATCTACACAGGGACTGCTATTCTCTAAAATTGAGAGAGAAACTGCAATTCTGTAAAACATACACAAGGTGTGGTCATATTTGATCCAGTCCACTGCAGTTTTATTGGTAAAATGTTGTATAGATTGCTCTGTGTATGAAGATCTACAGTAGGATTGATGGTGCTTTCCTTTCAATGAAATGGAACTGAGGGTTGTTTCTTTGTGTTAACATTGCTGCTCACTGACCTGGAGCTAGTTGCTTTGTGCTGATCCTGTGCAGGTTACCCTTGAGGCTGGATAAGGGGGAGTCTGTGCCTCAACTGACCCTCAGTTTCTCACTGTTTCCCCACAGAATGTGATGGAGGCAATGGGAGTGTTAGCCATTATCGTGAACTGCTATCTGATTGGCCAGTGTGGACAACTTCAGCGCCTTTTTCCCTCACTCAGTCCCGAGATGGCCATCATCCTTGTAGTGGTCCTGGAGGTAAAAGGGGTGTGGAGTATATTAACCAGGTGAAAGTGAGGACGGCAGATGCTGGAGATCAGAGTCGAGAGTGAGGCGCTGGAAAGACACAGCAGGTCAGGCAACTTCTGAGGAGCAGGAGAATTGACGTTTCAGGCATAAGCCCTTCATCAGGAATGAGACCTGTGGGCCCGGGGGTGCTGAGAGGTAAATGGGAGGGGGGTGCGGTTGGGGGGGAAGGTAGCTGAGAATGCAATAGGTAGATGAAGGTAGGGGCGATGGTGATAGGTCAGAGAGGAGGGTGGAGCGGATAGATGGGAAAGACTATGGACAGGTCAGGAGAGTGATGCTGAGTTGGAGGCTTGAGACTGGGATAAGGTGGGGGAAGGGGAAATGAGGAAACTGGTGAAATCTACATTGATCCCGTGTGGTTGCAAGGTCCATAGACAGAATTTGAGGCGTTCTTCCTCCAGGCATCAGGTGGTTAGGGTTTGGCAATGGAGGAGGCCCAGAATCTGCATGTCCTTGGGGGATTGGAGGGGTGTTGAAGTCAAGGGAATCGTGAAGGGAATGGTCTCTCCGAAATGCTGATAGAGGTGGAGAGGGAAATACATCCCTAGTGGTGCGGTCTGTTTGTAGGTGGCAGAAGTGGCGGAGGATGATGTGATGTATCTAGAGGTTGGTGGGGTGGAAGTTGAGGAACGGGGGGGGTGTTCTGTCCTTGTTGATTTGGAAGGGGTGGGGTTCAAGGGCAGAGATGCAGGAAATGGTTGAGATATGCTGGAGGGCATCATCAACCACGTGAGAGGGGAAATTGCAGTCTTTGAAGAAGGAGGCCATTTGGGATTTTCTAGGATGGAATGGATCGTCCTGGGAACAGATGCGGCAGAGGTGGTGGAGTTAGAAATAAAGGATGGCGTTTTTACAGGAGGCAGGATGGGAGGAGGTGTAGTCCAGGTAGCTGTGGTTTCTAGGTAGCTTTAGGTGTCCATCTTGGACACCTCCCTCCCCTTCCTGGACCTCTCCATCTCCATCTCTGGCAACCAATTCAACACGGATATCTACTACAAACCCACCAACCTCCACAGCTACCTGGACTACACCTCATCCCATCCTGCCTCCTGTAGAAACACCATCCGTTGTTCCCAATTCCTCTGTCTCTGCTGCATTTGTTCCCAGGAGGACCAATTCCACCATAAAAAACTACAAATGGCCTCCTTCTTCAAAAACTGCAATTTCCCCTCCCACGTGGTCAATGATGCCTTTCAGCGCATCACCTACCCTTCCACACCTTTATCAGCGTTTCGGAGAGACCATTCCCACTGCGGCTCTGTTGTCAGATCCACGCCCCCACTAGCCCTCACCCAACTCCCGGCACCTTCCCCGCCACCGCAGGAAGAGCAAAACCTGCGCCCACACCTCTCCCCTCACCTCTGCCCAAGGCCCCAAAGGACCTTTCCACTTCCAACAGAAATGTACCTGTACTTCCACTAATGTAATGTACCGATGTGGTCTCCTCTACATCCGGGAAATAGGACACCAATTTGCAGATTGTTTCAGAGAGTATCTCTGGGACACCCACACCAACCAATCCCACCGCCCTGTGGCCGAACACTTCAACTCCCATTCCCACTCCACCAAGGACGTGCAGGTCCTGGGCCTCCTCCACCACCAAACTCTAACCACCCGACGCCTGGAGGAAGAACACCTCATCTTCCGCCTTGGGACCCTCCAACCCTAGGACATCAATGTGGATTTCACCAGTTTCCTCATTTCCCCTCCCCCACCTAATCCCAGTCCCAAGCCTCCAGAGTGGCACCACTGGCATCGTCTTTCTCATCCATTCACTCCACCTCTTCTCCGACCTATCACCATTACCCTCCCCTGCATCTACTTATCACACTCTAGGCTACCTTCCCACTAGCCGGATCCCCTCCCATTTATCGCTCAGCCCCCTAGGTTCACAAAGCCTCATTTCTGATGAAGGACTTTTGCCCAAAACGTCGATTCTTCTGATCCTCGGATACTGCCTGACCTGCTGTGCTTTTCCAGCACCAGATTCTTGACTGTGGGGTTTATCAGAGTGGTACAGTGAGGGGTGTGGGGTATATCACAATGTTACAGTGAGGGGTGCGAGGTATATCAAAGTGTTACAGTGAGTGGTGTGGGGTATATCAGAGTGTTACAGTTAGGGGTGTGGGGTAAATCAGATTGGTATAGTAAGGGGTGTGGGGTATATCAGAGTGGTACAATGAGAGGTGAGGGGTGCGGGGTATATCAGAGCATTACAGTGAGGGGTGTGGGGTATATCACAATGTTACAGTGAGGGGTGCGAGGTATATCAAAGTGTTACAGTGAGTGGTGTGGGGTATATCAGAGTGTTACAGTTAGGGGTGTGGGGTAAATCAGATTGGTATAGTAAGGGGTGTGGGGTATATCAGAGTGGTACAGTAGTGTTACAGTGAGGGGTGTGGGGTATAACAGAGAGTGTTACAGTGAGGGGTGTGGGGTATATCAGAGTGTTACAGTGAGGGGTGTGGGGTATATCAGAGTGGTACAGTGAGGGGTGCAGGGTATATCACGGTGGTACAGTGAGGGGTGTGGGGTATGTCATGTTGATATATCTCCAATGAAGTAGTTTTGATTGTTGCAGCACTTTGCGTTCCTGCTGAAGTACGTGCTGCAAATCGCAATCCCTGATGTTCCTGCCTGGGTGGCTGAGGAAATGGCGAAACTGGAATATCAACGGAGGGAGGCCTTTAAGGTACGGCCGTGTGCTGGGCTGGCTGGGAGCTGGTGTGGTAATTGCCAGGTACTATCTGAGAGCAACCTCACAGAGGGCAGTGTGTTTGCAGGGGGACAGACAGGATGTTCTGACAGCCTTCGGGAGCAGGTGGGCTCCTGTCACAGAAGTAGAGACACTACCACTGCACCACACGAGCCTCATTGTTTTGATTGCACAGTGTGTGTTCTGACAGGGTGGGTGAGAAGCTTGTTAATAATCATTCTATAATATCCTTCCATTCGGAGCAGAAACACGAGAGGCAGGCACAGCAACACTACCAGCAACAACAGAAGAGGAGGCAGCGAGAGGAAGAAGAGAAGCATCGACAGGAACACAAGGAGAATGTGCAGTCCCGGAAGGACAGGGAGGCGGGCAAGGAAGAGGCCAAGTCCAGCTCCTCATCCTCGGAGCAAGCTCACAGCCGAGCTCACAGTAAATCCAAGGCAGCTCCGTCCTGCCTCACTGCAGAGAAACCCAAGCGGCCCAGCTCCCTCCTGGCATCCAACAATGTGCTCAAGCTGAAGCAGATCATCCCGCTCCAGGGCAAGTTCCTGTCAGGCAGCGGAGCTGGTAACACCGTCCCTGGTAAGACCCCCCAGTCTCCCACTGGCAGCGAGAGCAAGCTGCCAGGCTTCCTGAGCTTCAAGTTCCTGAAGTCGCCAGCAGACGGCAAGAAGGAAGGAGCTGCTGAGAGGGAGAAGGTTCAGTCTCCCACCAAACCCTTCAATCCTGGCAAGCTCTTCAACTTTGGTAAGTCTGACCCCGCGGGCTCCGGAGGCAATGGGGCCAGTACCGTTACCACGAGCCAACCCAAAACCGGGGCGGCTGTGTCCTCCTCTGAAGGCAGTGAGAAAGCCGCCAGCAAGTCCGACCTCAATGGGCTCCCTGAGGCAGCCAACCCTGAGGATCCCAGCAGCTCACACCCGTCTGAGGAGTCCAGCAGCCCCAAACATTAACATGACAAAGAGATAGAAGCTACACACGTGGACTGACACAAGTGTTCATCGCGGGCAAAGTGAAAACTGGGTTGGAAACAACTGTTTACAAAAGTTTAAAAGTTTGACTCCTCTTGTCATAACTTTGTGCATCTATTTTAAAAAAAATTCAGGGATGGAAGTGTGTATTTGATAAATAGGATTCTCATCATCTTCAGGTTTTTTTTTATACAAGGTGATTAGTGAAGACCATTGCTTTCACTGATACGAGGACTTTTGGTTTAAAGTTGTCAGGGGACAGCAGTGAATTTCCTGTTAATCTTCCTCTCTCTGACTGCTTACTTTTAATACAAGGGATGCTTTTAATTGCCTGTCAACATTTGAGCCATTGTACTCTGGAACCTCTCACAAAATAACCAAGAATCTGCCCAAAATAAATGAAGTCAAAAAAAAGACTTTAAACATTTTCACCAATGAAATGTACAGAACAATCATTTATGTAGAGTGTGCGTGCAGCAGGAACTCGGGAAAAATGCTAGAATCTATTAATAGGGATGTGCTAACAGGGCACTTTGAAAATTGTAATATGTTCGGGCAAAGGCAATATATATTTCTGAAAGGGAAATCTGCAAAGGATTGTTTTATGAGTGGATGTCATGCATTTTGATGTTCAAAAGGAGGTTTGTGCATGAAATTTGGATTGGGGCATGTACGGGGGATTGACCAACAGAAAGAAAACAGGTTGGCTGGCTAGGACTAGTGAATTATCATAAATCAGCCTCAGCAAGATGTAATATATCAGCAATGACCTAACGAGGAGACTAACTGTAATGTATCTAAATTTGCTGATGGAGTCAGTTTCACAATGAGGGGGGATCATAGAATCCCTACAGTGTGGAAACAGGCCATTCAGCCCAACATGTCCACACCAACCCTCTGAAGAGTAACCCAGACCAATTCTTCTACCCTATTACTCTATATTTACCCCTAACTAATGCACCTAACATACACATCCCTTAACACTACGGCAATGTAGCATGGCCAATTCACCCTGACCTGCACATCTTTGGACTGTGGAAGGAAACCGGAGCACCCGGAGGAAACCCACGCAGACATGGGGATAATGTGTAAACTCCACACAGACAAGCTGGAGTTGAACCCGGCTCCCTAGTGCTGTGAGGCAGCAGTGCTAACCACCGAACCACCGTGCCGCCCTCGTCACTTGTTTATGATAGAGACGAAGGGGCTGCTGTTTTTACTTGCAGGTCATTGTGAGCCTTTGGAATTCTTCCTCAAAAGTGGAAGCAGAATTGCTGATAGTTTTTGAGGCTGAGATGGTAGGTTCTTGATGACCAAGAGGGGTGAAAGGTTATCAGAGGTAAGGGGAAATGTGGAGTAATGAGATTAATCATGATCTCGCTGAATGTCAGAGCAGGCTCGAGGGGCCAAATGGCCTACTCCTGCACCTGTTTCATATGTACCTGTATACTATATATAGTCTGGTGTAAAGCTTTAGACTGGTTAGACTCCCTGCAGTGTGGAAACAGGGCCCTTCAGCCCAACCAGTCCATAGTGACCCTCCAAAGAGTAACCCACCCAGACCTATTTCCCTATGACTAATGCACTAGCACTATGGGCAGTTTAGCATGGCCAATACACCTGACCTGCACATCTTTGGACTGTGGGAGGAAACCGGAGCACCCGGAGGAAACCCACGCAGACACGGGGAGAATGTGTTAGCTCTGAAGAGGACACAAAGAAATCTTGAATAGATATAGAAAGATTGAGTAAGTTGCCAAAAAAGTGACATATGGAACATAATGTGGAAGAGTGTGAAAAAAAAAGTCAGATTTTGTTTTTAATGCAGTGAGAGACAGGGATGTTGCTATTTGGAAGGGGGATGGTTTGGGTAACAGGATGAATTGAGCAGGCTGCTGGAACAGACACATTCAAGGTTGTCAGCTTTGTAAATAGAGGCAGAGTGCAAAGGAAAAAGCATAATGCCTTTATAAGTGCTTGGAAATCAGTTCAAGTATTATGTCAAATTCCAGGAAAGAGAGGAAAGCGTTAGAAATGGCACAGAGATTTAGCAGAATGATTTTCAGGATGAAGGTGTTTTGTTCTGTGGAGAGACTGGAGAAGCTAAGATTGTTGTTCTTAGACAAGAAAAGGTTGACAGGATATTTAGCCGAATAGTTCAAAATCACAGGAGATTTTAATCAAGTAAACAAAAAGCTATTTTCCAATTTTATTTCATCCCCACCAACCTCCAAGTGGTTTGAGACAGTGCAGTACAGGCCCTTCAACCCTCAATGGTTGTGTTCCGTGTTCTATGATGAAACTTGGCAGGAGGAACCAGAGGGCATGGATTTAAGAGCAAAACAACTAAAGAGGGAAATAAAGGGGACTTTTTTACCACTAGTTGTTGTGATCTGCAAAATAAGATGGAAAGGGAAGTAGAAGCTAATCTAATAGTAGTTTTAACAGGACACGGGATAAATATTTGAAGGAAACGAAATGACAAGATTGTTGTAGAACTCTACCAAAGAGGTGTCACAAGCTCGATGGGCCAATTGGCCTTTTTTCTGCATGTTTTTCTGTGATCTGTCCATTCAATCAAAAGCTTAACTGAAGGCCAAACCCAAAATCAGAGTCCAAACAAATCATCACCAAGTAAAGGCATTGCACCTGTCACTTGAAGACAGGGTAAACTCAGAGTCTGGATTTCACTGTTTGTTCACCAGTCAGTGAATGGTAGGGCTGTGGGGAGTGTTGTTGAACAGAGGACCTAGGGGTTCAGGTACATAGTTCATTGGAAGTCATGTCACATGTAGATAAGGTGGGTTAGGATATTTAGCAACCTTGCCTTCATAGCTCAGACTACTGAGTGCAAGAGTTCAGATGTCATGTTGAGGTTATACAGGATATTGGTGAGTCTAGATTAGAGTGGTGCTGGAAAAGCACAGCAAATCAGGCAGCATCCGAGGAGCAGGAAAATTGATGTTTTGGGTAAAAGCCCTTCATCAGGAATAGAGGCAGGGCGCTTGCAGAGTGGAGAGATTGTCAGAGAGGAGGGTGGAGTGGATAGGTGGACAGGAAGATATGCAGTTAGGACAGGTCATGGGGACGGTGCTGAGCTGAAAGGCTAGAGCTGGGGTGAGCTGGGGGAAGGGGAAATGAAGTCCACATCGATGCCCTGGGGTTGAAGTGTTCTGAGGCAGAAGATGAGGCGTTCTTCCTCCAGGCATCTGGTGGTGAGGGAGCGGCGGTGGAGGAGGCTCAGGATCTACATGTCCTCGTCAGAGTGGGAGGGGAAGTTGAAATGTTGGGCTACGGGGCGTTGGGGTTGATGGATGTTGGTGAGGCCTCTTCTGGAGTACTGTGTCCAGTTCTGGTCGCGTTGTTTTTGGAAGGATTGGAGAGGATGCAAAAAAGCTGTACAAGGATGTTATCAGGACTGGAGGATTTGAGTTATATGGAGAGGCTGGATAGACTGGGAATGTAGCAGGTTGGGGGGTGACCTTATGGATATAGATAAAATCATGAGGGGCATAGAAAAGTTGAAAGCAAAGGTCTTTTCCATAGGGTTGGGGAGTTCAAATCTAGAGGGAATAGTTTTAAGATGAGAGGAGAAAGATTTAAAAGGGATCTAAGGTATAACCTTTTTGCACAGATGGTGGGTCGTATGTGGAATAAACTGCCAGAGGAAATGGTAGATGCAGATACAGTTACAACATTTAAAAGACATTTGGACAGGTAATTGAATAGGAAAGCTTTAGAGGGATATGGGCCAAATGCAGACAAATGCGACCAGCTTAGTTTGGGAAACTTAGTTGGCATGGACGAATTGGAAGGAAGGGTCTGTTTCTGTGCTGTATGACTCTTTCACGGAACGACTGAATGAGTCACAGGGTAGGAAAGCCCAAGATAACAATGGCTGAGAACATTCAATGGAAGGTGCAGCAAGTAGTTCACGCTGGGACGGGGATTTCAGTGTGACAGAAACACCACTTCAGGAGATCGAGGTTATCGGGGATCGAACTGACTGGGAACTTGACTTCCCAAAGCCTGCTTCCATCATTGCAAAGAGCTGCCCAGAGAACCATCAATTCTAAATTTGACCCGTGTGTTAGAGGCTATGATTCACTCGTGGTGTTCTACTGATGTTCAAAGGATTGTAGCTTTGCTCTTGAAGCTAATGTCTTTAGAACTGTTGGCAATTCCCAGACAGCTGTTTATTATTCTCGATCTATATATGGTGAATCGGGTTTCTTATGGTTCTATATGTATAAAAGTGTATATTGTATATAAGCATGTATTATATTCTGTGCACTAAGAAACTCTTTCAACATATATGTATAGTTCCAGTTTTGACCTGATTAAATATAAAACTTAGATCAGAACTTTAAAATTCTCTTATTTAAATTTCCTTAAAATAATATGCAGCTTGCCTTCAGCTTATTGGCTGATTGATTTGGTAACATGAAGGGTGTCACCTGAATTTAGTTAAATTTCATAGAATACAAATTTCTCCAAGGAAGACTTGCATTCCTGTAGCACCTATCATGACCCTGCAATGACCCAAAGTGCTTCATAGCCAATGGATTACTTCTTGCATTGTGGTTGCTTTTGTAATGTAGGAAATGCAGTAGTCAATCTCCATATAGCAAGATCCCATAGCACATAATGTGATAAGGACTGCATAATATTGGCGATGCTGATCAATGATTAAATACCAGCTAGGACCTCAGGAAGAACTCTCCCTCTTGTCTTCAAAATAGTGTGATGGTATCTTTAACATCCGCCCAAGAGGACAGGCAGGGCCTCAGTTTAACATTCTCATCGTAAAGACTGCACCTATTACAGAGTCACACTCTTCTGTTCTGTACTGCAAAGGGAGGGTCAGTTTGAATTATGTGCTCAGTTCTTTGGACTGGGGCTCAAATTCACAAGCTTCTGCCTGAGTGGTGAGAGAGAGTAAGGGTCTATCCATACACTTTGACGATGTTATTGCCTAATTCAACTGCCTCATTGTTTGGTTAAGATGCAATTAAATCTTGAAGGCTTCTTTCACTATTTATTTCAACCAGCAGCGCCCATCATAGGGCCCTTGCTATAAGTGGAAGAACTGATTTTAAGTTGATGGGATGAAACTCTCTTGTCTCTGATGAGGCTGTGTCGAAAAGTGTGGTGCTGGAAAAGCACAGCAGGTCAGGCAGCATCTGAGGAGCAGGAGAGTCAATGTTTCAGGCATAAGCCCTTCATCAGGGCCTTGCTGCTCCTCGGATGCTGCCTGACCTGCTGTGCTTTTCCAGCACCACACTTTTTGATTCTGACTCTCCAGCATCTGCAGTCCTCACCTTCTCCTACCTTGATGAGGCTGCATTCTATATGAAATGAGATTGGGTCATATGATTCCTGATTTGTGCTGAGTCCCACACCAAACTACCCCCAATTTTAACAACAAACTGGTCATCTGATTGGGAAAGGGAGCCTGGCTACTCATATGGCAGAGACTGAAGAATCCCATTGGGAACAGGACATCTGCTAAGATCGGAAAATGCTTGGTGTTACTAGCACTGACCCAGACAAGTACCATTACTGCTCAACAAACTGGTTCCCTTTGAGAGGTTTGTCACCACTCAGTCATCTTACTTTGTGACTGGAAAAGGAGAGGGAAGCTGATGAGGTATAACTATACTTAAGCTCGGTGACTCACTGCCAGAAATCTCAATTGCCCGATAACAAACGAAGCTGCACAGATGATGAAAGCAGTCTTCAACTTAAGCTCTTGTCCATAGAAAGTCTTCTTTTCCCTCCTTTGTTCAAACATCCTTTGACAGCTAAACGTCTTCTGCACGAGCCAATGACTTTGCACTGTTTGAACTTAAGCCATTTTATTCTTCCTTTGTGAGTATGTACATATACATAAGTAATATACATTTGTTTATAGAAAGGGCTTAATAACCAAGGCAGGAGAGAGAATAGAAGGAAACAGCTTTTTAAGTTATCTGATAAGCCTTGGCTTTAAAATGGAGAACAGATAAGCTAATTTGTTCAAGAGGTGATCGCATCAAATGGTTGTAGGTTTCCAGGTTTCCTGTTTACTTTGTGCAGTGTTACTGGCGTTTATCGGGTACATTTTATTGTGCAGTTTCTTTTGTTAAACATTAGATTTTTCTCAGCCAAAATTCAACAAGGTATTTATTGTCCAACTTATAACATATATTTATATAGCACCTTTTAATATAATAAGACGTGTCAGAAAAGTGATTATAAAACAAAAGTCTGATATTGAGCCACTAAAGAAAATACTAAAACAGGTGACCAAAGGTTTGGCTGAAGAGGTAGATTTTAAAAGACTGAGTTAAAGGAGGAAAGGTGAAGAGGGTGACAGGTTCCAGGAATTTAGGATCCTGGAAGCTGAAGCCATGGCTGCCAAAAGCAGAGCAATCATAATTGGGAGTGCAAAAGAAACTAAAAATTGATGCATGTAGAAATTGGAGTGTTACAGTGCAAGAGAGCGGTGAAGGGGAAGGGGCAAGGCTAATTTGAACAAGGATGAGAATCTTAAAAGCAAACGATTGCTTGACTGGGAGCCATTGTAGGTCAGAAGCTTAAAGGTGATTAGGCAACAGGACTTTGAGTGTAGACCTAAGAGGCAGCCGAGTTTTGGATCATTGATTGCAAAATATGAAGTTTACTGTTACTGTGGGAGAGTTTCACTAGCCAATAGAACAGACAGAATTCCAAATCACAAACAATATTCCTTTCGTTTTAGCTTTATTTTGTTTTACCTTTTATTTATCTCATGGAGCCAGATCTAGTTGTATTTCCAAAGCCTTCCCAGAGTTAGAAATGCTCAGGCAATAAAGGACCAGAGCTGCATCACAGCTAAACTTATGATTTCCTGTCCCCCATCCTCTCCTATATTTTCAGTGCTTGTGACAGTAGAACCTCAAAAAACAAGCTCTAGCCCTTACTTGTCATTTCTATTCCTCCACAAATAAAGAAGTTTTGCTAAATGTGTCACACATGATCAGATCACACTTAGATACTGTGTGCAGTTCTGGTCACTATTATCAGAAGCATATCAAGGCACCAGAGATTGTGCAGATAAAATTCCAAGAATAATAGTATAATTGTGTAGGCTTATACATCATGAAGTTATTGAAGCTTCTTCTTTTGAACTAAGAATTTTGAGTGGTGGCCCAATCAAGGTCTTTAAAATTACTATGTTTAACACCGAGCAGATACCAAGAATGTGTTTCCTTCTGTGGGGAAGAGGCCACTCATCAGATTGTTACAAAAAAAAAATCCAGTAGGAAATTCAGGACAAACTCCTTCCCCAGAGAACAATGGGAATCTGGAAAGGGAAAGTTGAAGCAAGTAGTATTGATACAGTTACATGGAAGTTAGAGAAGTCTAGGAGGAAAGAGGTTGTTATGATGATAAAATGATATGGGAAAGACAGGAGAGCACCTGCATGTGGCACAGTGATAGTCTCTCTATTCCTGGACCGGGAAGCCCGGGTTCAAGTCCCACCTGATGGAGAGATGTGTAATAACATCCTTGAACAGGTTGATTAGAAAGAAAGATAGGAGACTCAAGTAAATTAGCATGAACTGATTGAGCTGAATGGCCTGTTTCTATCATGTTGCACCTTTTCATGCTACAGACTTCTTGGATTAAACTGGATTAAAATACCGGTAATTACAGATTGAAGGCTGCTTCACATGGAAACTATGCGTGGAGCCTTGGAAAGTGAGAAGACTGTATCCACTGGGAGCAGTTTTCTATCAAGAGATGTATGACAAAAAAAGCAAATTTTCAACCGATCTGTAAATAATAGATAAGGGGCTGGTTAGCTCAGTTAGCTCTGATGACCGGTTTGTTATGCAGAGTGGTGCCAACACCATGGGTTCAATTGCCACACCAGCTGAGATTATCATGAAGGGTTCTCCTTCTCAACCTCTTCCCCTGGCCTGAGGCATGATGACCCTCGGGTTAAACCAGCACCAGCCCTATGGCAATTTTACAATAACAGATAACCTAGTTTTGGTGATGCAGGCTCTGATCAATAGCAGACAGCACACTTGGGAGAACATAGTGGTGGTGGTGGTGGTGGGACCTTTTAGATCCACCAGAGACAACAAACAGTTTTAATGCCTCATCAGAAAGACTTTTGTTTTGGTGAGATAGCTTATTTCAGTACAATTATTCCTGAGAATTGCTATATTTGTTGATGTTACTAACTTACCTTCTCTCAATAATTGATCCTGTAATCTAAAGCAATCCACACAACTAAGACCATGCTCCTGAAAAATCAGTGTGGCAATTGGCGAAGACACCAAGCTGAGAGCTCTGGTGTTGCTATCAAATGTTCTTATGCAAAAACAGAATCTGTGGAATTGTTAACAGGAACATATTAGAGAAAACTGGACTGGGATCTCGCAATTCTGGTTTATCAGCAGAGTGAATCATCAAGTACCAGCAAATTAAGTCTCATCACCGCATCTTCCATTTTACTGATGTACAGAGGTTTTTTAACTAGTTTCCTTTTCATGCAAAAAGGTTTTATTTATTTTATTTATTTTGTCATATTTTTGTAATGCTGCATAAAAATAATAAAAGTGTACACACAAACAAGTGGGAGCTCTTTCTGCCCTTACAACAAAAACGTGCACTTGTACAGAACCATTAGTGTCCCAAAGCACTTCACAGACGACTGAAAGCTTGGACAGACAGGAAGGTTGGAAAGAGTTACTTTCAAAAAAAAAAGGTGGGAGAAGCAGAGAAGGTGAAGAGGAGAGGAGTTCCAGAGCTTGGGACCCTGGCAGCCGAAGACTTTACCACAAATGGCAGAGGGATGCACAAGAAACTAGACTGAAGCATTGTGGGCATCTGACAGGCTGTGAAGGTTACAGAGATAGAGGAGGGAAAAAGGCCATGGTGGGATTTAATAATAAGAGGAAGAAATCTTCAAAATCAAGGAATTAGCAGGCGCCAGCAAGTTTTTGTCAGTCGAGGTGCTTGATGAGTGATGGGAGAATGGGGCTCAGAGTAGTTACAAAGCAGAGTTTTGTTTCCGTTTTGCTACACAGGTCATTGCAACGTTGTCACATCCCATTTATGTTGGCTTGGAAAGTATGGAAAGGCAGATAAGAAAAGCACAAAACAGTGAAAAGCTTGGAGATAGATCTGGACAGATGGCGCTGAAGTGCTCAAAAGCATTTCCTATCATAAATATCATGGAGTGCAGTGCCGTTTGTAGACACCCACACACTAGGATAAAGGAACAGCCAGATTACAAATACTGTGAATGCTGGAAATCCAAACTACAAAGTGTTGAAGAAACTCAGCAGTTCTGGCTGCCTGTGTGGAGTGAAAGCAGAGTTAAGCCTTCGGGTCCGGTGACATCTTCAGAACTATTTGTAGCTAGGAAAAGGTTGGTATATATGAAGATGGTGTGGGTGTGGGTGTGGGTGAAGGGGAGGAGTAAGCAATAGGTGGAGGGGGAGCCCAAAGAGAGAAAAACAGCTGGACATGGGTAACGGTCAGCCTGGGAGAATGAATAGCTGCTAATGGTGACCATCAGTGGCTGAGTAGACATCAAGTACTTCTAAAGAGGAGCCATGGAATTCAAATGTTAATTCTTTCTCTCTCCAAGGATGCTGCCAGACCGGAGTTTTTCCAGTATTTTCTGATACGGTTAGAGGGGCCGTGAACTGGTTCTATTGTTGGTTGAGGGAAGAACGTTAGTCAAGTTCACATTGTTGGTCTGCATCACACGTTTTTAAGGCTCCATTGTGGGAATTAAGACCGCCTGTGGAATCAGGCAAGAGGGCTACCAAGGAGTCAAGATGATACCTAAAATGGGAACATCTTGTAAATAGACATGCTTTTTAAAAAAAATGAAACAACCAAAGCACATCACTATGTGTAATAATGCAGAAATTAATTGCATGACACAAGGGAGATATCAGGATAGAAAGTCAACAGCTCAGAGAGGGAGGTATAAAGGAGGAGACATGCAGAAAGGTTTAGGGTGACCTTCCTCTAGGAGACAATTCCAGGGGTTAAGGCATTGCCACCAGCACACACAGCAAGTGGGAGATCAAGATATAACAATGATTTAAGATACAAATGAATTTAAAGATAAATATAAACAGGTGATGGTATTTGTCAAAATATTTTAATTTGCATCTAGAAGTTACATCAGCTTTTGTTTGCTAAATCCACAATAGAAAGCTCAAAAAAATTTGTACAAATTCAGAGAGCAACGTACACCAGATCAGGGTAATTACTGACTGTGATCTCATCAAGCCCATATCTTATACCATTCACTGTTCTACTTCAAAGGGGAACATGAGGAACCCTATTATGGCAACACACCTCCCCCGACCACCTCCAAACACCCCCGCCTCAAATATCACCTTCTGCTTCTCAGCTATACAAAGGACAGCATCCAGGCTAAATCCTCAGCATTAGTTGGAGCTGACAGCAAAAATGCAGTGAACGAGCAGCTAAAATTGGTTTCACATCACTAGTCCTGTGCTATTTTTGAGAAGAGTTAAGATTAGAATATCCAGTGAGTCCAGGTGAGGCCCTGTTGGTCAATCACAGCAGCCCCCACCCATGCCACCCCCACAATAAAGAAAGACACCCTCCCAAAGATTGCCCACTGCAATACCCAAAAGAGGCCATGCCATACCAGTTATTCACTGCAAGAAAGCAATGATCAATGTAATGCAAGGAAAGTTAACCAGGAACTGAATAATTACAAAGAATAAAATTTAAATTGCATAACAGAAAGGAAAAGATTTATCCAGGGAGGTATTTCCAACTCTGGGATCCTGAATTGAACCCCCCCACCCCGGCTCAGACAATGGATAATTAGAGATTACTTTGGCAATACACACAAAACAAGCAGCCAACTGAGTTTCACACACATGATATTGCCCCACTCTCCCAACAGCTCCTTCCCACCAGGGCCAATACTAAATCGGTCACTTCCTTCTGCTTGGGAATTATTCCTGGTTTTGAGTGGACTGCTGCAGTAATGCGAATCAGAAAATAATCATGTTCGAAGGGTGCACAGCAAAGGCCTGAGCAGGATGCCCAGTAAGAACAGGATCAGGATAAAACCATGATTTCCCCCAATCCCTTGACAATGCAGGATAGTTGCAAGATCAGACACATCCCCAGAGCAGGAGTCAATGCTTCCAACTACAGGGGTGCAAGTAGTTGTTACAGGAAATAGAAAACAGCAAAACCCATCCAATTCAGGTCTTGAAGTTTAACAGTCCAGGAATATTGTCCCTTTTCAGTTCACAACCTGTTATCAAGACTGAAATGCGCTCTGATCTGATCAGCTCAGTAATCACACTGATCTGGGCTGAGTATTACAAAAAAAAGAAAATATACATTCTTCACATTTATAAACACCTTTATTACAAGTTTTCTGTGACATTTTATTTATTTTTAAAAATCCAATAAAAGCCAGCTATTGATTGGTAGCAGCTCATGGAATTCATGCAGAGCAAGGTGGTGGTCGAGGGAACAGAGATTGTGATTGACAATATTATTTAACAAGGGCTGGAGCTGTGAATGCAAACCAGCTTCATAGCCTTCAGGGGACTCCACTGCAGAACATACTCAAACAGAGAGCCGAGACTCACCGTAGTGTCATTTTACTTGCGGGGAGCTGGGAAGACAGTGCTTAAGATCCTTTTAAAAAATAAGACAAGCTGACCAAAGTTCATGATCCTAGTGCCTGGATTCAAACTTTGGGAGTTCAAATATTTTTCTTCAAGGTCCAAGGGGGCAAACGTTCATTGTTCTATGACGATTTGCAGGGAAATGGGAGTGTGGTGTCATCCATATAACAGCAATGACTGCTAGTGGTAAACAGTTACACTCAGAGTCTGGTAGAATCTTAACTGCTGCCAGGTTAAGAGAAATGGGAGGGGCAGAGAAAGGGTGGGAGGAAAGAGGGTGGTTAGAACTAACACAAACAGCACTATAAGATTCATGCAAATTGTGCTGCCTAGGAGTATCACAAGCAGTTTGCCTGAAATATTGAAAATGTTCAGATAAAAGGGACAGAGTGATTCACCTTGTGGAAACAGGAGGCTGCGATGGGAGAATGCAATGAGCCACACTCGATCTCTCCACATTGCAGGACCATAACATCATGCAACAGGTCATGCTGCACTCCAGTAAGGGGCAGGTCCTTGCTGGATTTCCCTGCTCACCAGACCAGGACTATTGCTATCCTTAACTCCATCAGGTGAGACTCGGTTCTAATGGCATACTGAAGCACAACTCATTTCTGGCAAAACTGACATATGAACGCCGAACCCTGCACCCTCACATGAGCTACACTGACACAGGATCCTGTAATCAGTTTTGGCAAATTACCACTTGCAAAAGGACAGGGATTTAAGGAAGGCTCAAAAGCAGAAATTCAGAAATGTAGTGAATTTCTCAGCCTTGACGGGACAGTAGGACAGGTCACTTCAATGCGTAACCCGATCAGGAGGTTCTACTGTACTCTTCATTTTGACCCTGAATCAAGATGTCAATGACAGCTCCCTACACAAGGAACAACCTGACCTCCTCTCTGTCCTGTATGATACAACCACATTTTTTCCTACTACCCACCCACTCTTCCAACCCATGTACTTCTCTGGTAGGCAACGAGAAAAAGGCCACTAATTCAGTGTTGAATTAAGTGCATTTGGGTATTATGGATTTGTAAGCGAGTCAAATGCTTGATAGTGAAGACAGATAATGTCAGCTCACTTGTAGGTGCAGAAACAAAGTATCAATGACAAAAGAAATACATCCAGAGTTACTGAAGCAACAGGTAGACTTTTAACTGATTTGCTTTGAAAAGATTTGCATTTCTCTAGCACCTTTCCCTACAACTAAGTGAAGTGCTTCTGAAGCACAGTAATTGTAATGCACAGAAATGCTACTGCAGGAGATAAATTCATAAAGTTATTAACTGCACAAATCTGAATGAAAAACTCGAGCCCACAGCTGAGATCAGGTCCATGTAACCCCTCACACAATACTAGCCTTTCCCTCCACAGTTTGACAGGAGGAAGACCATCAGATTCAATCAGGTCTCCAGTCTGCACACTTTCCATCTTCATCCATATTTTATTGTTAAAAACCCAAGAAGGGGAACTTTTGGGGAGATGGGGTTGTTATGATGGATCAGGGTCCAGTACATCTGTTCAGGAATCAGGGTAGTCATGTCAGAAATGTTGAAACAGTTGCAGTTTTTCAATAAAGCCTGCATGATCTTAGCTGCAAGAGCTCAGCATAACTTTATCTACTAATGAATCATAGCACTATTTCCTTCCCCACTCCCAAATCAAGGCTCTGTACATTGGGAAACAAACTCCACTATCCTTCAAGACCCAAGGTCAGAGCACCAGTTGGGGCTGAAAGTAAGGCCCTTCACTAAGGCCAAGTTTTAAAGGAGTGATAAGCCAAAGCATTGCAAAGTGCAGCCTCTACTCTGATTGAAAGATCCAGCTCACACAGGGAGCAGAGTAGTCCTCAATGTATTTATCATTAAAAATAACACCACCATCCCAAAATGACATCATGACTCCTTTGGAAGCCAAAACATGGAGAAACACAAGAGACCATCACAGGAGCAGGAATAATGGAAGAAATGAACTGGCAAACACAATTTCCCTCTAAGCAACATATCACTGTCCACTTTCCCTGGTAATCAGTCACTCGACTTCCATTATTTTTAATTTAAAAAAACGAGTACTACTTAAAAGTTATCACAGCCCTGAAGTATTCTATTACCAGCAAGAGGAACAGTTTTAGGGACCCTCCAATCACACTTCAACCTGCTAGCAATGGCAATGGACAATTTAACACTGAAGATGAATTAAAATTTAGGTGGAAGCAGAGACACACATTCACAACAAAAGATCCCAGAGGCCCTGAGAAAGCACCACCTTAGTAAAGCTGGACACTGTATGGGTTTAAAGGTCTAATGCTACTGGAACTGAAACCAATTGCTCATCTATCCCAATTTTCATCTGTCAACAAGGAGCAATTAGCAATATACATGGCACAGGCATCATGCACCATGTAACAATGCTCATCAAACCAACAGCAAAACCCAGTTTCCTCTTTCCACTATGCTGTACATTCCCAGACCCACTCCAGTCACATCAAGCACACTATGGTTTCATCTTAAAAAAGCACTGGAATACATTTCTTCTGAAAAAGGCAACTCAATTAAGCAGACACTGCTCTTTGAAGTCAGGTTTCCATGGTGATGTAGTGCAAATGAGATTAATTTTTCTCTGCCAATATGCAAGCATAACCAAAAAGATTTCTTAGAAAAGTTCATCCAACAGAGGCAGTTTTAGCATGTGGTTTATGAGGTTAACACTGGAACAACTTAATGCAGTCATAAGCTAGACTGCACCTGTCATGTCACACCCAGCATAAGAAGTTCAATGCCTGCATTAAAACAGTGGACAAATTAACACTATACAAGGCAGAGAACAGCTATAACATGATTTCAGGGTTGAATTGTTACCTGCCCTGAGGTTTTTCTTGCACCAAGTTTCTTCACACCTTGAGAATTTTAATCAACAATTTTCCAGCACTTGCAACGATAACTCTTGGAACGTCAGAAAACATTTATTTTAAAAAGAAACAAACCCATACAATATGGCTTCCCTTAAAATAAAAACTAATCATAAAACCAAATGGCACACAAGGTCAGCATATAGTTCAAATGCCAACAGTTTCAGGAGCTCTGGTGTGAATAACCCACTTCCAACCCCTTCCGTCAGGCTCTACCCACCAGACGGGTTCAGAGATTGTCATACTAATCTTGCCACGTCCTGCTACAAGCCAAAGTCTAACCTAGGGTTTGTCAGTTCAATCACTGCCCATCTCTCATTCCAGGAATGAGTGTGGGAGGTGGGAAAGGAGGGAGTGGAATCTTAACACAACAACCAAACGCAGCTACTCAAAGGATTGGGTTTTGCTTTTGGGTAATAATTTGCTCAAATTATTAACTCTGACATAGGCATATCTGTCAATTTCCAAAGACTGCACTATACTACACAATGACCTGAACTACAAACCTGTTGGAGTATAAGGTTAATGACAGTGATAGATACATGTCAAAAATTAGGAAGATCTGAGTGTAAATACTGTGGGCAGTATAGTTGTGTTCGAGTTGCACTTCAGGACCACTGCATTCAACACTTTGAGGCTCTGACTCCTACACACTTTTTAATCAGACTCTGAGCTATACCAACACAGCCTTTGCCTCAGAAACCTCTAAAACCCTTGAGCAGTCTGGACAATCGCTGATTGTGACTAGACACTGCAGAGGGCTTTTGCTGGTTTCACTTGCCCCTTCTCCCTCCCTTCCTCACCCAGACCATAAATTACACGCAAATAAATAAAGGTGCTCCTATGATATACAAATGAAGGGCTGCATGGTGGAGAGACTGTAAGACATTGCATGATGAGAAGGGAAGCACTTGCGTCTTGTGAACAGAGGATTAAGTGTCTTCAATCATGTCCTGACTGTCTGTGCGGGCAATTTTGCATGGTGGGGCCGAACTCTCGCCTTCAACATCCACTTGCTCTTGGTCCCTTTTCTTCGCTGCGTTCTATAAGGAAGGAAAGGAGGAAGAAAGATAACACCTCCGAGGTTCAATACGGTGCAGCACTCGTTAGTGTAAATGGGCAGGGCTGCCCAGCAGAATAACAGGATGCACTCACCCCTAGTCACAACAGCAAGTCAATTCTTTCTCTATACTAATTCACACGAATATCAATGTAATGGGAAACCAACATTTATCCTGAATGAGAGGAAGGTACTAAATGGCTGGCACATGGACATGGATTGATGGAGGTGCTGCCATGCAAAATGCACCTATTAATGTGGATTGACAGGTTAACTGTCAGGTTTTGGTTAAATTTAAAACCAGACAGGTTGACTATTTGTTCAAGGTATTACCTCGAGAAATGAATCTGCAAACGAGTGTCACCTATTTTGTTGTGCTGAAATAGGCACAGT
>NC_057740.1:41650525-41678148 GCF_004010195.1 Chiloscyllium plagiosum
TTCTCTTCAGACTGAAGCCAGGTTCAGAAGGCCAGAAACTATATCCATGTTAATGGAGATTATTTTTATGATATAAAACTTTGCTATCTGTTTGCGCTTTAGTGAGTTCCTGATAATAATAAGGCAAATAGCATGCTGGAGCGGGGGATTCTGAAGCAGTGTGCCCTCCAGTCTACTCATTAAATGGATATATAATTGGATAGAGTTTGAATTAAATAGCCTGCAGTATTTTACTCCATCTCGGGAGTTTTGGGATCTGTGACAAAAGGATACTGAAGGACTCACAGACATTTGTATCCAGGTCGTACAGGCAGCTACAAACTTCCCGAGGGTCCGAAGTGAATCCCGACAACTAAAAAGTGAGAGAGGGCGATGAGTAAGGAGGAAAATACTGAATGTTTCTAATGTATACGACATAGATACTGCATTGTAACACGATCCTGAGCCATTTCTGTGCATTTTGTTTCATTCTTGAGCCTTCCAATGGCCTGATCTTAGCAATACACAAACAGGGGGAGACAGACCGAGAATTGCGCTCTGAGCAATAAGGTGAATTTAAATGTTGACCGTACCACGGTGACTACATTCGGGATTTGTACAATTGTGCAAGCTCTCTCTGATCCCTCCCCTAATTTACAGCGGTACATCGTTCTTACCCAGGTCACCTCGTCATTAACCACCACGAGAGCAAACTCATGACGTTTGTCAATCTTGTGCTTTGTCCGGACAAACATTTCGATCATTTTCTGGGCGATGTTTAATGCATTTGTTTTTGAACTGAATAGACAAAAAATAAATTAAACCAAATCAAATCCAATCTAATCCAATGCTCCCAATCTTAAATCACAGTCAGCCCAATAACACCTCCACAGACGAATAACCTCACTATGCCAAGGGCACAATAAACCTAACCAGTGCTGTAGAATGTTTCAATAGGAGGCCAATCTGTCCATCATAAGAGCTCTTTTAAGAGCTACTCATGTGCTTCTCTTTCTGCCCATTTTTCCCTACTGAGTACCCATCCAATGCAGCGTTGTAAATTACTACTGAATCAGCTTCTGTCTCTCACTTATCAGCCGGAACCTGAGTGTAGTCAGGGTCTTGCTGTGTGTGGTAAATTGTTTCAATATCAGAGAGATTCAGGGTGGTGCTGGATGCAACATCACCATGTCTGATCTTTTGATAGAGGCAAGAGAAGGTCATTGACAATGCAGCTGAAAATTGGTGAATCTACAGCAATCTTCAAGCATCTCAACCACTCATGCAGCAATGCACTGGATCCAAGATGATTGGACTCCAACAAGCACCACCTACCACCCCAGCCAGTACAGAGCTTGCTGTGATGTCTATTGATCATGCAGCTCTTTGATCATGTTTGAGCCAAGGCTATGAGCTCATTCCTGAAGAAGGGCTTATGCCCGAAACGTCGATTCTCCTGATCCTTGGATGCTGCCTGACCTGCTGCGCTTTTCCAGCAACACATTTTTAGTATGAGATCCTGACTGCCAACAATCAGTTTTGGATCTAGCAGGTTGTTAGTGACTGTTGCTCTGCCAATAATTGAAAGGAGCAGTAGTTTGTCGATTGTATTTGTCTTGCTTCTTGAAGACAATAAACTGGGCATTTGTTTAAAACTTTATTAGATACAAGACAGCATTGTAGCTGCACTGGAACACCTTGTCTAAAGCTACAGCTAGTTTGAGTACATAACCCTTCAGTATTACAGCCAGGTTATTTCCAGAGCCCAGAACCTGGATGCACTCAGTATATTCAGCTGTTTCTTGCTATTCTGTGGCGTGGTACAAATTGGCTAACGACTGGCATCTGTCGTGTTGGGGTCTCAAGAATAAAACCGAAAAACTTTATATCCAGAGACTTGAAGTCAGATCCAGCACAGAACAGCAGTTCCATATTAAATTGCTTTCTCCAGATTAGATTCCATACAGTGTGGAAACAGGCCCTTCGGCCCAACAAGTCCACACCTACCCTAATCATAGCTCCGCTCTTTAGCCAGTTCTGCAGTAAAACACTGTCGAAACTACCTTCCCCTGTGGCAGCACACTCACCCCACAGCCCAATTCAACTGTTGTCAAACCTAAGTCTTCACTGATTAGGTTGGGATCAAACTCTACAGCCCAGAAACCACTGGACACAGAGATACCATCAAGTTTGTCCAATTATTGCCAACAAAGTGGAACTTGCTATCTCAGGGAATAATAATGAAGATACATTTAAGGAGCAGCTAGACAAACCTATGAGGGAGAAGGGAATATAGGATTGGGGGGGGGGGGGGATTTAGATGATGAAAGATGGCAGAAGGCTCAAATGGAGCATAAACATCAGCACAAACTGGTTGGGCAGAATGGCCTGACTTTGTGTCGCATATCCAATGCAATCTGACGACAATCTTTCATTCCCAGTTCACATGGGACAAACCAATCAAATAATGAACATTGATTCCCAAAATCACATTTCACAATGCGACTTATAAAAGATCCTCAGTACAAGGCAGTTATACTCCACATGAACTTCCAACTGTCCCAAATCTAAAATATCTTTCTCTTCCTTTCCCAATTTCCCCTTAGGATATTAATACAATTCACCTTAACTGCTCTCTGTGGTTCTTCTACATTCTCACTGCTCTCTAGGAAAGAAGTTGTATTTCCAATTGTTTTAGTTTTATGAGCTGCAGTTTTGCTTGCCACAATTTACCCATCAAACACTACTATACTGTTAAAGAACTTTTTTCCAGCTTGTCCACTAGTTGGCTTCAAATATTCACAGCAAGTAGACTAACCCATTCATCGAATCCAGCTTCTGCAGTGACATCTCTTCTGAAAGGTCCAAACAGATGATCTGTAAAGAGAATGGAAGAGAGCTTGAGGTGTGTCGCTTCCTTTTCATGCAATAAACAAATAAATGACACACAAATCAACCAGGGTAACCCAAACAAATCACCCATCTAGTAATCCCTGAACAAGTGATGAGAGAGGAGACTAAAAGTAGACAATAGGAGCAGCAGTAGGCCATTTAACCCCTCAAGCCTGCCTTCCCATTCAATATAATCATGGCTCCTTGACCCCTTTAGCCACAAGAGGTATATCTACCCACATCTTGAAAACACATGTTTTGGCATCAACCACGTTCTCTGTAAGAGACTTCTGCTGGCTCACTACTCTCAGAATGAAGAAATTTTTCTTCATGTTAGTCCTAAAAGGTTTATCCTTATCCTATGACCTTTGATTCTGGGCTTCCCAACCATCGTGAACATCCTTCCTGCATACTGCACATAATATTTATTTTCTTTGACATTTAGAATACCGAGAAGAATGTTAGAAATATTCTTAAGAAGTGTAAAACAGAGTCAACATTTCAGAACTTAAGAACTAGGAGCAGGAGAAGGCCGTTCAGCCCCACAAGCCTGCTCCACCATTCAATACAATTGTGGCTGATCTCATCTCAGCCTCAACTCCACTTTCCTGCCCACTCACCATAACCCTCTTCAACCAGTCACTAATTAAATATTTGTCTATTTCATCCCTCAAATTATTCAGTGTCCCAGCATTGACCAAACTGTGGGGGAGGGAATTTCATAGATTCACCATCTTCGATAGAAGTAATTCCTCTTCATCTCTGTTTTACATCTGTTCTAACTTTCCAGCCTCTGAATTTGCATCAGACGTTTTCATTGACCTGAAATATCATTTTATGTTTCTCTCCATACATGCTGCCTGACCTGGTAGGTATTTCTAGCATTTCCTGCTTCTATTCCAAATTTTCAGCACTCTCAGTATTTTGCTTTTGCCACTTTTTTTTTGTTTTATTCTTTAATGCAATGTTATTGCCCATCCCTAACTGCTCTTAAATTGTCCAGTAAAATGATAACACCACTATACCACCACCAACTGACAAAATTTTTAAAGTCTTCACAGATTGGAGACTGGGAGGATGTGCCCCTCTGAATGGAGAGTCCAGAATTAGTGGTCACAGAATAAGAGTTCAGACAAATTAACACCAAGATGAGGAGAAATTATGAATCTTTGGAATTCCCTAATCAATACAGTTATGGATTCTCTGTTGTTGAGCATCCTAAACACGGAGATTGATCAATTTTGGGGATGAAAAAAATTAGGGGTATGGGATAACATGGGGGGGAATTGATTAGAAGATTAGAGTCCCTACAGCATGGAAACAGGCCCTTCGGCCCAACAAGTCCACACCGACCATCCGAAGAGTAACCCACCCAGACCCATTTCCCTCTGACTAATGCACCTGGGCAATTTAGCATGGCGCATGGCCAATTCACCTGACCTGCACATCTTTGGACTGTGGGAAGAAACCGGAGCACCCGGAGGAAACCCACACAGACACAGGGAGAATGTGCAAACTCCACACAGCCAAATTGTGCAAACTCCACACAGGCAGTCACCCAAGGCTGGATTCGATCCTGGGACCCTGGTGCTGTGAGGCAGCAGTGCTAACCACTGAACCACCATGCCGCCCCAGATCAGTTATGATCTTATTGATTGGAGCAGACATAAAGTCCTGAATGGTTTATGACTTCTATCTTGCAGCTGCTACACTGCTCAACTTGCTCTCTCCAAACAGAATACCCATTAGAGAAACAGAAGAATTTTAGACTATGTTGTAATTCATGGTTTGGGTGCTGCTAGTGATTCCACATCTCGAACTAAGTCAGGAAAAAAAGGTATAACTCAACAGTTCCAGTCAGGATCCAGTACATAGCTACCAATTAATGTCTGTGCTATACTGATTGCCAGTTATTCTTGCCTTTTTCCCCAGGTGATCTATTTCTTTCATCTCTCCTATAAAGTAGTGTGTGCCTTCAGATTACTCTTGCTGCACACAACTAGAACACATGAATTTTCAGACAGAATAATCCATTCAGTTCAATTCTCTTCTAAAAAATGCCTAAATTTCACAATCCACCTAAATCATTCAAGTGATTGTGACCTCATCTCTCAACTACTTCAGATAAATAAGGCAACACTTTAAAATCTTATAATACACATCTCTGATGCTGAAGTTCCTTTGGTCAGCAATAGACCGCATTTCATAGGACATAGGATCATTTTTAACATTTACAATGTCTTAGCGAGTTTTGAGAAGATTTGTAGCTCAGGTTGAGGTTCTGGACATAGGTGTGACACCACAGAAAATGACAGCACTAACCGAAAGAAAGCCAAACATATAAATAGAAAGCAGGAAACATCAGCAGTGCTTCGTCCAGAGGCTCACTGAAGATGTTACCTAGTATGGTGACAGAACATCTGAAATTGAACCTTGCAGCTCAGAGAGCAAACTTACATCCATTTACAATGTCTGCTACTTTTAGTGAATTAAAAAGCCCCTGAAATACAACCCCAACAGAACTCACCACTTTCTCTGGGCAGTTAACTTTTGGAGTCTTGATCTGAGTCTCAGACAGGGCCTGGCTCTGGAATTGTGTTGGCAGCTGGAGTTGAGATTGAAATTGGGGTTGACTTTGGGATTGGGGCAGGAATGAAGGCTGCCCTGTAGTCGCCGACTGGTTTTGAAACTGGGGCTGGCTTTGAGACTGGGGCAAGGTCTGGGTCTTGGACAGGAATTGGGTTTGAGATTGGGATTGGGGCAGGGACTGGGTTTGGTTTTGGGGTTGGCCTTGACCTTGATATTGGGATTGATTTGGGGTTTGGGTTTGGGGTTGGGGCTGAGGTTGAGGTTGAGGTTGAGGTTGGATTTGGGGTTGGGTTTGATTTTGGGGTTGGGGTTGGGGTTGGGGTTGGAATGGGGGCAGGCTGTGACCCTGGGCTTCCTGCTCCTGAGGCCTCCTGCGGCTGCTCCTGGTCCTACCCCCAGTCCCTGGGCTCTCAGTCCCGGCTTCTCCATCCCCTTCCCTACTGCCGCCGCCGGCCTGCGCCCCTTGCCCGGGCGGATCCTGCCTGTCCTCCGCGCCTTCGGGGTTGGAGCGAGTGCTGGGTCGATGCTCCATTGGGCCCGAAGCCTCGGACTCAGGTTCGGGTTCAGAGCCAGCAGGAGCCTCCCTCCCATCTTCAGCGGCCGCCGCCATCTTCGCGACCGTCCACAAACCGGAAACGCCGGGCGAGGGAAGGGGTGGAGTCAGACACGCCATGTCTTCTGGGAGTTGGAGTTCCAATCGCGTCTACTCCTTCTTCCGTGGCTCGTAATGGACTACAATCCCAATGTGCAACGGGGCGCCGGCCCTGGCCGCAGGGCCTTCTGGGGGTTTGTGTAGTTCTTCCACCCTTTCGCCCAATTGCAGCCAATGGGGATTAAACTACATCTCCCAGACGACACTTTGGGAGGCCTTCTGCCTCTTACCAAGTCTATTTAATTATTGATCCCTGCAAAACTAATTTCCTTTTAATGCACATTATTAATTCCTGCATAAAATACGAATAAATGTTAGAAAATAAGATACTGCTCCATTATTTCCACTTTAATTGAAGATGAAAGTGGACTTATTGTTTCTCAAGCTGTGCAATTGTTAATAGGGAACAGGGAGGTTGATCAATTCTGTTTGTAAAAACAATGACTGCAGATGCTGGAAACCAGATTCTGGATTAGTGGTGCTGGAAGAGCACAGCAGTTCAGGCAGCATCCCAGGAGCTTCGAAATCGACATTTCGGGCAAAAGCCCTTCATCAGGATTAAAAGGTCTTCTTCAAGGTCAGCATCCTTGGAAGAAGAAGTTCTCCTCCTCTCAGAAGGGCTTTTGCCCGAAATGTTGATTTTTCTACTCCTCGGATGCTGCCTGACCTGCTATGCTTTTCCAGCTCCACACTCTCAACTCTAATCTTCAGTCTGCAGTCCTCACATTCACCTAAGAAATTTGGAATAACCAGCGATTCCATCATTGTTAGAAACGAAAATCGCTTCTCAATAATCGCTCTAGACAAATTCAGGAAAACAAAGTTTTATTAGCAAGTCTGCAGAGTTGGGCACTCTTCTGAGAAAAGCGCACCAGGCTAACAAAAAGTCTCCCATTATATACAGTACAAGTCCCTCCCCTCCTTGGCTCTAACAAGCCATGAGGTTCACATTCTTAAAAACATCATTATTCTTCAATTTGCACCCTTATCACAAAGTCTGCAACAAACGTCTTCCATCATCACGTGAATAAATAAAAAAAAGGAACAGATGTATGCCATTCTGCCCCTCTCGCCTGCTGCGCTATTCAATCGGATTGTGGTTGCTCCCACGTTCCTCATGTCCATTTTCCTGCGGTATCCCAATGATCCTTGATTCCCCTACTGATCAAGAATCTATCTAGCTGAAAATGTGTTGCTGGAAAAGCGCAGCAGGTCAGGCAGCATCCAAGGAGCTGGAAAATCGACGTTTTGGGCATGAGCCCTTCTTCAGGAATCTATCTAACTCAGCCTTAAATATACACAAGGAATATAAACATCACCATTCCTCCACTATCACTGGATTAAAATCTCAAAACTCCCCACCTAATAGCACTGTGGGTATTGCCATGCAACATGGACTAAACTGGTTCATAAAGACAGCTCATCAAGGGCACTTAGCAAGAGGCAATAAATTGTTCCATCATTAGCATCCTTGTCTTCAGTTGCCTGGATCCTAAGTTCTGAAAGTGGCTTCAAAAACCTCTATTACCCTTCTCTCTCCCTCTCCTTTAAAATGCTCCTTAAAACCTACCTCTTTGACCAAACTTTGAACGAATACCTCCTAACATGGCTTGTGTTAAATTCTAGGCAAAAGTCTTGATTAGAGTGGCGCAGGAATTGAAGGGCTTTTGTCCGAAATGTCGATTTTCCTGCTCCTCAGATGCTGCCTAGCCTGCTGTGCTTTTCTAGCGCCATTCTAATCTAGACACTTGTGCTAAATTCTGTCTGGTAATGGCACTGTGAAGCACCTCAGGACTTTAGCACCTTAAAAAGTGCTGTATAAATACAAATGGTTGTATAACATGAGGCGTTTACATTGTTCACCAGTCAATTAAATAGTGCATGTCATTTCAGCTACAAGCTATAGTCCAGACTTCCACCTCCTTTCTAGAAAGAAAGAATAGTCATTTCATCCAGAACTCGTTGCTGCAAAAAGAGACATACTGTTGAAGCTTTTCCTTTTGTACTCATCAGGACAGATGCAAAAATGCCCAATTCCAATTTATTTGGCAATGACAAAAGAGGCTGACTGTTAGTCAAGTTTACACAGATTGGTCAAGGCATTGCCATGGAAATGCATCAGAGAATTAGGCCCCTTATGCTTTAATTTCCAAAATATACAATAGCTGGCGATGTATAAAATTATGAATGGATTATGACACTCTGGAGGCAGGAAGCATGTTTCTGCTGATGGGTGAGTCCAGGACCAAAGGACACAGTTTAAAAATAAGGGGTAGGCCATTTAGAACAGAGTTGAGGAGAAACATCTTCATCCAGCGGAGTGGTGGGTGTATGGAATGCTCTGCCCCAGAAGGCAGTGGAGGCCAAGACTCTGGATACCTTCAAGAAAGAGATGGCTAGAGCTCTTAAGGATAGTGGAATCAAGGGTTATGGGGATAAGGATACTGATTGAGGATGATCAGCCATGATCATAATGAATGGTGGTGCTGGCTCGAAGGGCTGAATGGCCTACTCCTGGACCTATTGTCTATTGTTTCTATTTCCTGATTAGGGTAGGTCCTTCTATATGACTATATGTAACTTCTACCAAGTCAGGAAAACCTTGTGAGCCTGACTGATCATCCCAAAGTGATTTGTAGCGAACCCTCAGGATTATTCAGTAAATGCTGTGAAATTGTGGAATCACAGGAATGATCATTGGAGTGCTGAGAGGTAATTCCCACTGAGAAAGGCTGAATGGGTTAGAGCCTTTATTTCGAGGAGAGAGCTGAAGGGTTAACCTGCTAGAGGCTTTTAAAATTCAGCACAATATTTTTAGCAAAAATGTTTCTGCTTGTGGTGGAGACCAGAACAAGACATCAGTAATGTACAAATAAATCATCAAGGAATTCTTCAGAAAATTCTTTATGCAGAGAGTGTTTAGAATGTGGGACTCTCTCCCCCACAGGAAGCAACTCATTGGTTAGATCACGTTTGGCATACTGTGTTCAATTCTGGTCTCCCTGCTATAGGAAGGAGGTTTCTAAACTTCAAAGGGTTCAGAAAAGATTTACAAGGATGTGGCCAGGGTTGAGGGTTTCAGCTAAAGAGTGGGGCTTTTTTCCCTGGAGCTTCAGAGGCTGAGGGGTGACCCTATAGAGGTTTATAAAATCATGAGGACCGTGGATAGGGTGGATCGACAAACTCTTTTCCCTGGGGTGGAGGGGTCCAGAACTAGAGGGAATACGTTTAAAGTGAGAGGGGAAAGATTTAAAAGAAATCTTAGGTGCAACTTTTTCACGCAGAGTGTGCATGTATGGAACGAACTGCCAGAGGAAGTGGTGGCGGCTGGTACAATTACAGCATTTAAAAGGCATCTGGATGGGTATATGAATAGAGGAGGGGTTTAGAGGGATATGGGGCAAGTGCTGGCAAATGGGACTAGGTTGGGTTGGGATATCTGGTCAGCATGGACGATTTGGGCCGAAAGGTCTGTTTCCGTGCTGCACATCTCTAGGACTCTATGCCTGTATTGAGGTGGCTGTCGGTGGTAAAGCAGTGGTCAGTGCTGCGAGCGGTCGTGAAACCTGGTATTGATCAGCAGCAAAGGGGCCATTGAGCCTAAGCAGGACTTAGCCCAGTGCGGAGGGAGGGGGGAAGGTGTGTGTCTGGCGCAGGGAGGCCAGGGTCTGGGGGGTGGTGGGGGGAGTGATTGGGTGTGGCAGCAGAGGAAGCTGAAGCCCAGCGTCTGCAGTCCCATGGTTTAAGAAAGGACTGTAATGTTTCATTTTTTTAAACTTCTTTGTTTTTCTACTTTTATATGAAAAAGAAATTTTTTAAAAACTTATTTCATTATTTTTCCAGTTCTGTCTCAAGGTACCGAGATACCTTGCACTTTCGATGGCTCCAGGAATGGTCTCATGGTAAACCTTGATCAATTCAAATCAATATCAATATATTTAAGAGAAATCTAGCCATGTAAGGGGATAAGGACTTGAAAAATATGTTGGTAGCACAGGGTGTAGGGGACTGGGAGGAGGCTCATAGGGAACATTAACACAAGCAGCAAGTTGATGGGTTGAGTGGCCTGTTTCCAGACCTTTGTGTTTCTGACAAAGTGACAGCCTACCTTTTGACCTGAAAGAGGAAATTCAAATTCAAAGGATGTTGACTTGCAACAGAGGAAGGGCGACTCTGAGTTTTGCTGAGACAGGAAATCTCCGAGTTGGCTGCTTCCATGGATTGTGTTTGCCAAGTCCCAAAAAAAACACTTTTGGTTGAGCGACCCTAGAGTCAGTGAAGGTAAAGGAGCAGGAATAGCGAGAGGTGACCAAATTCTAACCTAACCTTTACCCTTCGCCACTGGACCTCCCAGCGGAAGGCTCAGCAGGAGGACCTGGACCATCGTAGGTGCAGTTACCACTCACAATGGAGGTACAATCCGGCAGATATCGCGCAATCTATCGCTCAGATCTGGGGATCTCTTCAATAAATCAGCGAACAAATCCCTAAGTCATTGGGATCTGTTGCTGTGTGTGAGGGTTGGTTAGCCCTGAAAGTGAGGTTTTAGCCCGGATTTATAGAATCTTAACATTTCACTGTGGCTGTGTCCATACACACCCACAGAGTGTGGGTCCAATCAGAGCTGGGATGGTGGACTCTCCATAATACAATCTTCATTCCCGCAAGAGTTTGAACATTGGACTGTTTCCAGGGATGAGAAATTTGAGTAACATGGAGAGACTGGACAGGCTGAGATTGATCTCCTTACATCAGAGAAGGTGAGGAGGGGATTTAATAAAAATGTTGCCAGGATTTGATGAGAGCCTTCTGTTAAATGGTAAAAGAAAACTAAAAGTAAGGGATCTGCATTTCTATAGCACCTGAGGAAGTCCAGATGTGCTCTCCAGCTGATAAAGAACTTTTTAAAAGTGTTGTGACATAGGAATCACAGCAGAGACTGCAGCGGTTCAAGAAGGCAGCTCACCACCACCTTCTCAAGGGGCAACTAGGGACAGGGCAATAAATGCTGGGCCCAGGCAGCAATGTCCATGTTCCACAAGAGAATTAAAGTTTGCGTAAAGCAAGATCCCACAAACAGCAATGGGAATAGATCACCGGTTTACTTAGTGACAGTGTAAATTTATTGTCTTCTCCTTGGATCTATGGGGAGCTAGGGAAGAGTTAATAAGGTGTCAGTGACCAGGAGGTTACAGATTTAATTTGTTACAATCAGTGAGGAGTAGTGGAATACCTCCGCTCCCTTCCCACTCTGTGTTTGACCAGATCGGGTTGTTAATACTTTTAAACAATCTATTAAGATGTGTTCGTCAACACCTCTGGAACAGGTGAAACCTGGCCTAGAGAATGGGACATTACCATGAGCTCTAATAGGTTACTGTAAAATGGATGCACTCACCAATTCACTGAATGTTTGACGATTTAAGTGCTAAATGTTACTCAAACAAGTTTCCTTGTGTTTTAAAAGAAGTATTTTTTGTACTTAACGCGGTGTAAGTAAAAATAATTTTTAAATGCTCCAATATACTCACTTACACACATTTGCCAAGCTCAAACACAGAAAAATAAGTGACAATGGGGAATGATAGATTAAATGATATTTCAAAATCCAAGACCTTATAGAGGTTTATAAAATCATGAGGGACATGGATAGGGTAAATAGACAAAGTCTTTTCCTTGGGGTGGGGGTGTCCAGAACTAAAGGGCATAGGTTTAAGGTGAGAGAGGAAAAATTTAAAAGGGACCAAAGGGGCAACACTTTCACGGAGTGGGTGATACGTGTATGGAATGAGCTGCCAGAGGAAGTGGTGGAGGCTGGTACAATTACAACATTTAAAAGACATCTGGATGGGTATATGAATAGGAAGGTTTAGAGGGATTATGGGCCAAGTGCTGGCAAATGGGACTAGATTAATTTAGGATATCTGGTCGACATGGACGAGTTGGACCAAATGGTCTGTTTCTGTGCTGTATAGCTCTATGACTCTAAATCGGACATAACTGACATGATTTTCAAAGGTTGATGATTTTGTGGATCCAGGCCAAGCTCAGTGGTCCTTCTGGATTATTGTTGAGATAATTCTCGCACTATATCTGTACTGTTGGAGACTATCGCTATTGGGCGAAGTTATTTAAAAATATCTGCCAGTGCCACGTATGGACAGTCACAATGCAGACAGGGCTCGAGCTTGTAAAATAGACCAGACCGCCTCAATATATTTTAAGAAGGTAGTCTAGACCCGCAAGTTTTCGTATTTTAAAGGTAGATGTGAAATGCCATGTTCCAGATGAGAAGCAGCTGGTCAAACTACTCAATGTTAAGCAAAACACAATTTATTTAGACAAGAGACCTTGGAGTGCAGGTTCATAGCTCCTTGAAAGTGGAGTCGCAGGTAGATAGGATAGTGAAGAAGGCATTTGATATGTTTTCCTTTATTGGTCAGAGTATTGAGTACAGGAGTTAGGAGGCCATGTTGCGACTGTACAGGACATTGGCTCAGTCACTTTTAGAATATTGTGTGCAATTCTGGTCTCCCTGCTACAGGAAGGATGTTGTGAAACTTGAAAGTGTTCAAAAAAGATTTACAAGGATATTGCCAGGGTTGGAGGGTTTGAGCTACGGGGAGAGGCTGAATAAGCTGGGGGTGTTTTCCCTGGGGTGTCGGAGGCTGAGGGGTAACCTTATAGGGATTTATAAAATCTAATTGCCTTTATAGATTATCTAGAGTGTGGATACAGGCCATTAGGCCCACCAAGTCCACACCAACCCTCTGAAGAGTTACCCACCCAGACCAATGCACCTAACACTATGGGCAATTTAGTACGGCCAATTCACCTGACTTGCACATCTTTGGATTGTTGGAGGAAACTGGAGCACCCGGAGGAAATCTGCACAGGCACAGGAGGGATGTGCAAACTCCACATGGACAGTGGCCCAACATGGGAATCAAACCCAGGTCCCTGGTGCTATGAGGCAGCAGTGTTAACCACTGAGCCACTCTGCTGTCCCAACAGCGTATGAGGGACATGGATAGGATAAATAGATAAGGCCTTTTCCCTGGGGTGGGGAGTCCAAAACTAGAGGTCATAGGTTTGGAGTGAAAGGGGAAACGTTTAAAAGGGACCTAAGGAATAATTTTTTCACACAGAAAGTGGTGCATGTATGGACTGAGCTGCCAGAGGAAGCGGTGGAGGCTGGTACAATTACAATATTTAAAAGGCATCTGGATGGGTATATGAGTAGGAAGGGTTTAGAGGGATATGGGCCAAGTGCTGGCAAATGGAACTAGATTTATTCAGGATATCTGGTCGGCATGGATGAGTGGACCGAAGGGTCTGTTTCCTTGCTGTACATCTCTATGATTATAAAACTACAGTTAAAATAATAATGAAAGAGGAATTTAGAATAACTTAACTATTGGTAAACTTAACCAGATATTAGACACAGTAACTATTACTAATTAACTGTTCCAATACAGTAACATCCCATAAGCACACCCCTTGGCAAAAGACAAATTCAGACACAGATTCTCACAAGCAGTTCTCCAATTCAGGATAAAAATACATCAAGAGAAAAATCAGGGAAATTATCAGCCAGGAGACAGTCAGAGAAGCTTTCAATGCTTTTGAGTTCTCAAAGGCTTCTGCTTAAAACCAACACTGAAAACCAAGATAAAGGGAGAAAGCCTGCTCTGTGAGAGCTGGCCACACCCAGGCTGCTTCCATTGTTCCAGCTTTTCAAATAAACCCCAAGGCCCCACAAATTGTTTACTTTCTCAGAGACAGCTCCATATCTTAACTTTTCAATCTCTCTACAAAAAACAGGACAAAATCACCTCTTAAAGTGACAGCATCATTACAAGTTGGAAAGAGAGAGAGAGAGTATGCTCCAGGCTGGGCTCCTCTATCCAGTTCATTTCAACACTAGCTAGTTTCTCTTTGGTCTTGGAGCTTGTAAAATGCAGATTTGGATTTGTGACCATAGTTCCTTTCTCTAGATAAATGATGCAAAGTTGGAACGTAGGTAGTTATACTTCATGGTGAGTTGGTTTCTGTACAGCTCTGTTTGTCACAATTCACGTTCAGAGACAGCAAGTCAATAAGGCATTGATTTTGAATGATGGTAAGTCCAGAGGTAGTAGACAGTTTCATCATAATATCATCAGTCATTGGAGGGCACCCCAACAAGGCTCATTCAATTTAGAATTTTCTGGAGACTTGAAGTAATTCTGAATCTCAAAAATCACTTGACACTTAACAGCCATCATAACAACTTGTTGTTTTAGTCCTTTTACAACGTGGTGATTTTCAACATACAGCCCATAGAGTCATAGAGATGTACAGCAATGGAAACAGACCATTCAGTCCAACTCATCCATGCCGACCAGATATCCCAACCTAATCTCGTCCCATTTGTTAGCATTTGGCTGATATCCTCCAAATCGTTCCTATTCATATACCCATCCAGATGCATTTTAAATGTTGTAATTGTACCAGCCTCCACCATTTCCTCTGGCAACTTATTCCATACACGTACCACCCTCAATATGAGAACGTTGCCCCTTAGGTCCCTTTTAAATCTTTCCCCTAAACCTATGCCCTCTAGTCTGGACTCCCCACCCCAGGGAAATGACTTTGTCTATTTATCCTATCCATGACCCTCATGACTTTATAAGCCTCTATAAGGTCACCCCTCAGCCTCCGACACTCCAGGGAAAACAGCCCCAGTCTATTCAACCTCTCCCTATAGTTCAAAACCTCCAACCCTGGCAACATCCTTGTAAATCTTTTCTGAACCCTTTCAAGTTNNNAGGACCTTACCATTAAGTGTATAAGTCCTGCTTTGATTTGCCTTTCCAAAATGCAGCTCCTTGCATTTTTCTAAATTAAACTCCATCTGCCACTTCTCAGCCTATTGGCCCATCTGGTCAAGATCCCATTGTAATCTGTGGTAACCTTCTTAGCTGTCCACTACACCTCCAATTTTGGTGTCATTTGCAAACTTACTAACTATACCTCCTATATTTATATCCAAATCATTTATATAAATGACAAAACGCAGTGGACCCAGCACCAATCCTTGTGGCACACCACTGGTCACAGGCCTCCAGTCTGAAAAACAACCCTCCACCACCACCCTCTGTCTTCTACCTTCAAGGTACATAAGGACAGTCTTTTATTATGTAATGGATGGATAGGCCACACATGAACTGGTCACACACAGACTGGTCACACTGACTGGTCATATATGAACTGGTCACACACAGACTGGTCACACTGACTGGTCATATATGAACTGGTCACACATGGACTGGTCACACACGGACTGGTCACACATGGACCGCTCACATACCCACACGCAAAGCCTCACTGCCCACTGCTGTACGATGGTGTGAATATTGTTTCTTTCTGTTGGTGCAGAGTCCAGACTGTCTGTTGGATGTGAAGACGGAGACACCACCAGAGGAAGAGGCATTAGCTGTTCTCCACTATGAGGAGCAGATCACAGAGTTACTTGTTGTTATTGCTGAGTTGAATCGGAAGATTGACAGACTGACAGTATCAACCATCAGGTGAACACAGATTTCTGTTCCCCTCACTCCAATTCTGGGGGAGGGGGGAGGAGAGCAATGGAGCATTAGTCCCAAAGACCTGGTAGGTTAATTTGACCAAGAAAATATCAGAATGTACTCTTGCAGAACTCACACCCATCTGTCAGCTCCTTCCTGCCAATTCAGCTACAGTTAATGTCAGGCACATAAGAGAGGAAACTTACATCGATATAGTGCCTTTCACAACCGCAGAATGTCAGAAGGAATGAAGTTCATATCACTGGACAAGCAATCCATGAGGTAAAAACAATGACTGCAGATGCTGGAAACCAGATTCTGGATCAATGGTGCTGGAAGAGCACAGCAGTTCAGGCAGCATCGAGGAGCTTCAGCAAAATCGACGTTTCGGGCAAAAGCTCTTCATCAAGGCTTTTGCCCGAAACGTTGATTTTGCTGAAGCTCCTCGATGCTGCCTGAACTGCTGTGCTCTTCCAGCACCATTGATCCAGCAATCCATGAGGTTAAGTTAATGTTCAAATCCACGCACCCCCCCCCCCCCACCAGCAGATGGTGAAATTGGAATTCAGTAAAATCTGAAATAAATGCAAATGACAAGCATTGACATTAAAAACCATCCAGGTCACAAATGTACTTTAGGAAAGAAAATCTGCTATCCTTACCTGGTCTGGCCAACACGTGACTCCAGATCAGAGTGATGTAGTTGACTCTGAAAAGACTGAGCAAGACAGGGGCAATTATGGATGGACAATAAATACCTGCCTTACCAGTGACACCCACATCCCATGAAGGAAACAAATTCCTATCTCCAATCAGCAAAACCATCCCATAACCACGACCTTCCCCTGATTATGCTCCACTCTCTCTTTGAGTGACCAAGAGGGTGATTGGTCTGGAGTGACCGAAAAGGAATAATAAGCTTAGGGTGACCAGCCCATATGACCGGTACTGAATGTCCATCCCATGACCAATCACTCTGTCCAGAACAACCCTTTCAGAGTGACAAGCCCAGACTGACCATTCCACACCAACTCAGACTGACAGCTGCTTTTACAAAGTTTGGCTGAAATCACAGGTAACAGCACCCTCCTGTGGTGAGAGCTGCTCACTGCTGATCCACTCCAAGTCCAGTTCTCCTTCCACTTGAGCTTCGTTATTTCCATTGACATCCCAATGGCTGGACCCCCATCTCCAGATAACGTCGGTGCACTTTGCTCACTGTCAGTTCACTGACATTTTCCCTTATTTTCCTGTGCAGGGAGGAAGATGAATACCTGGACACTTTCTCAGACATTAGTGACTCTCCGTATCTTGAAAACAACACGTGTCTCCATCCAGACCCAAGTCAACCAACAGTCTCCAATTGCCCAGGACAACCTTGTCAACTACCAGGGAGTGCTGGTACGTAAGCAAGACCTCGGTGATTATCCAGGGAGTGGGAGTGGCGTCTTTTTCTAGTACAGGAAGAGTGTCTCCTTGTCAGAGTTACCAACTTCTGATTGAGACCTGAAATGAATTGCCCATCTCCCTGCTTGATTGAAAGGATCCTGTAGTACTGTTCAGAGAATAGCAGGGGAGCTCCCTGTGGTCAGTTAACATTTACCACCCACTGAACACCAAGAAAACACATTACTTGCTGTGTTTCTGGGAGCTTGCTGTTCCAATGACTTTGGGAAAAATCTGTATTTTGTTTTCTGCACAATCTCCCTTTTAAAACTACAGTGCAACTGGGAAATATTCCAAAAGGATTTCCAAGCAGGCGGCTCAGTTCAAAGAAATGCCCATGTGACTCTAGGTTGCCATGGGGATGAAAAACTAACAAGGAAAAGGATAAATAGAAAACTAATTTTTAGTGGTGTAAGATCTCAGTGTATGTTTTGTGGCAGACATATTGGAACAGATCCTGATGTTTGACAGTTATATGGGAATGCAGCAGGGGCTGTGTTACTTCCTGCATGTGTTATATGTTGGAAAGGAAATGGAGTCAAGGACAGGAAGAGCAAGTGGTTGTGAATTGGGGGAGCCCTACTGCTGCTATTTCAGTTGTGCAAGTTCTATATAGGGTCTGAAAAGGGAGTCTTTGGGGATCCTAGTGTGAGAAACAAAAGCTCACTCACTTCAATAATTTCAGTCCGAGACCAAAAGTCTGAACTAGTAGTGCCGCTTTATTTGTACACTTGCAAGTGGGTGCCATGTCTAATGCCAGGTAAGACAATGACAAATGCACCTCAAATCCAACAAACTCTCAAAATTTATACAGTTTGAATCCCCATATTTTTTCTTATTTCATTGTTTGCCCCCATCCTCCGCTTACATCACTCATTTCCTTAAGACTGATCCCACAACTTCTGTTTATCCGGCCTTGTCAGTGACAAATGTCTATCTCTGCCTCCCATAAGGTTGTTTGACGTCATCCCATCCTTTGCTTACCATTATCTGCTCCCTACATCTGCGCTGCCCCTCACAGCATCTTATGACTAAGCCCTTTTAATTGGGGTTTGTTCCTGTGTCTCTGTACAAGTGGGAAACCTACTGTTTATAAAGGCCTCTTTTCACAGCATTTTATCTAGTGCCTGTATTTCTACCATTGTTCTGTAATCACGTCTCATGCTAACGTCCATCCTCTATGTAGTTCCCATTTTTGCTAACTCAGCTCCTAGCTGAGAAAACAATCACAGACTAATGTGAATTCATTTACTCTGTATCAGAACTTATAATTTGCAGAAATAACATCAATTCACCTATATCCCACACTAGGCTATCAGAATTGACATGATCTGAGTGTGAGAGGGTTCATAGCTGAGCACCTGTCAACATTAATAATGTTGAGGGAGTTCAGATGGAATACAATGGCTGATGAATGTGAATTCAAGGACTGCAAATATTTCTTTATTCACTTATGGGATGTGGGCGTCACTGGCTGGGCAAGCATTTAATTGCCCATCCCTAGTTACCTCCCTTGAGAAGGTGGGGGGTGAACTGCCTTCTTGAACCGCTGCACTCCGTGTGCTATAGGTAGACCCACAATGCCCTTAGGGAGGGAATTCCAGGATTATGACCCAGTGACACTGAAAGAACGGCGAGATATTTCCAAGTCAGAATGGTGAGTGATCTTATGATGGAGGAGGGATCATTGGTGAAGCAGATGAGGATGGCTGGGCCAATTGAATGGGAATGAATGATGGTACATAATGAGACATGAGTTGAAAATGCTGTGAGATCGCACTCAATACTACACTGGGATAGGGTGTCATGTGAGAACTACAGGTGGTGTATCTACGTTGTACTAACTACTCCAAGTGAAACCTAGCCTTTTATTTGACGTACTCTTTGTCTATTAATTAAGTTTTGAATGGTGTCGATTATATGGTTGCAGCAGAAGTTTTAGCAAGTAAAATCTTTTCCTTCGGTTTTCTCTGTGTTGGCTTCATTAAGATATCTGTTATTTTGAAAGCTGTTGGTCACAGTGAGTATTGTAACATCGCACTTCAAAATACTTTCCTAGCAGGAAAACCCATCAGGTCAGCCTGAAATGTTGAGCCCCCCAACCTGTTGGTATGTAGTTAAACCAGAGGAATTGACTGTAATCAAAGCTGGAGACCTTGTCTGGGAATCAATCTAACAAGCAGTTGTTGAAATAGTGACGTCTAGTTTGGCATCTCGTGCCTGTCCCACACTCTGAGCCTCAACAATCTTGGAGCGAGATATGAAGGAGACAGATCCACTTTAAGACATCACCACTCGATCCTGTAGTTTCCCCTATACAGGAGAGAATTTCTGGAATCTTTTTGGGAGTGAAGTCAAGTTAATATCCAACCTTTCTCAGGATTGATCAGAATCTGTCCCTTTCCATCTCTGCAATCTCCTTCAGCCCCACAAACCTCCAGGCGCCTTATTTTCATTGGACTGTCAATGGTGGTTGTAACTTTAACTATCTGAGCCCTGATGTAATATTTTATTCCTTTTACACTAAAAACGATACACTGGTATCTAGCTAAAAGTACCAGAAATACTGTCTATTTGTGACTTGAAATTCAAGTGGGACTGTGTGGTGTACACTTTAGCTGTACAAGGCTTTGTTACTTTTTGCATCATTAAGAAGTCAGATTAGCAGCAGAAAACTTTCTATTAAAAGGGAATCTGTCCAGCAGCAGCTTTCGGGATTAGCATCTTCACAGGTCTGTGAGGTAGTGCACGCAGAGAAATCCTGAACAGCTTCCAAACAAAAAACATTTCTCATACTTCTCTCTCTGAGAGAAAAAGACAAAAAGAACTGAAAGACTCTAGAGAAAGACTCCCAACACTAGGAAAGACCTAGGTACAACTGATCAGCTACTGAATCAATGATTGAAATAACTGAGGTCAGTATCCTAACACCAGTTCAGCCTTATTTATTTGCATATGGTACACTGGCTGTGGCCAGCCAGCTTGGAGTCAGTCTCCTGAACTGAGGAAATTCAACAGTACCTTTTATTTTAAAATTAAAAATGGTTAGACCTGTACTTGAAATAACTGCCCAGAGGCCAGTATCCCGTCACCAAAACACTCCTTATTTTCTAGTGGACAGTACACTGAAGTCAGTCTCCTGCACTGAGGAGATTCCACATCTCCTGGTATCACATGGTTATAACAGTCAGCCAGGGCTCCCTGATTGGCCCAGATTTCCAACCCCAATCAAGGATCTCAGAGTCAACTGGATCCAATCATGACAAAGATCAACAATTACTCAGCAGACAACATTGTGTCATCAGTGTTATAATCACAGCCCTGTGAGCAATAAATCATCCCATATTTGTGATGAGCACTTTGATTGACATTTGTTTTCCCTCTCTATATTTCCCACCCCGAATACTTGAGTCAAACTGTCTGTGTTTTGTCTCTCTTATTTGCGAACGAGTGTGAGCGTTTTAAAGGACTACAGATCAAGTTGCATAGTTGTATATTTGTTTTGCCTTTTGTTAAAGAGTAAGTTTGTTTACAATACATAGAGTTATTTTCACGTCAATGACAAAACCTGGCATGAAATGCTTTTGTCCTGAATAGTGCTCTGTCAAGCAAAGTGGTCAGCTGGTCATTTCAATGGGTAACTACACACTTGTGATGGATTGTGGAATAATGATGTTCCATTATTGGTCCATTCTTCCCAAATGAATTGTGATTACAAACCTCAAGAATTCCACCTCCATCTCCATCCCTCCCACCTCTGTACCTCTCCCTCCTCTTTTAAATATTCTTTAATCCCATTTCTTTGATCTGTTTATTCTCTTGTTTCTAATGTCTCCTTCTGTGGCTGAGTGTGTTTGAAAACTATGCAGCATCTTGGGATGTTTCACGATTTTAAAGGCGCTTTATAAATGCAGTTGTGGATGTTGATTCTGGTATACTCTCACCATGAGACTGTGATTGACTGCCTTTGATGTCAGGCCGGGGTTTCCTCACTCCCTCCATTACCCTCCTTTCATCTCTCTGTTTGTTGCAGGTGAATCCGGTGAGCTGTCACAGAAACTGCAGCAGGTATTGACAGAGCTGGAGGAGACGGTGCGCACCCGCAGAACAGAGATCGCACCGTGCTGTGCTGACCCTGGTGAGGAAGAGCAGTCAGCACTGGCACACTGGTCACTGGTCACTCAGGTAAGGACAACGGGAACTCGGTCAGGGTTTGGACAGTGGAACGTTAGACTCTGGGTTTTCATTGTGACTCGGAACGATTGGAGAAAGAGAAGGTCAAGAGGAGACCTTCCAAATGTTGAATTTAATCTCTGTGGTAGATTTATAGGTTTTGTTTCCTCTTTTGATAGAGTCCAGAACAAGGAGGTGTAAAGATAGTATTGTCAGTTATTGTGTTCTAATCCCAGCTGAATGTAATATTGAATGATATCTGGCTTGATAGATTTTTTTTATCAATGTGATGGTCATTTACTGAAACAAAGTTGTACAAAGCTGTCTTTAACAACAAAACAAATGTTTATGATACAAAAGATGAAAACAAAAGGAAACAAACCAGGCTATCTAGGGTTAGATCACTGTTTGGAAGATCTTAAAAATAAACTTAGACAAATATAAAGTCTCACCCCATTTGTCAAGCACTGTCCATTTTATACATTTCAATCTGGAGACACCCCTTTGAACCAAATGTATAAGTTTGACTTAACTGTATCTCCTGAGTCTTTTCATGTCAATCATGAAGTCTTCATCCATAAGTCTCACAAAACAGAGAGCTTAGACTTGCTCAGTTTCTAGTAAAATACAGATTTCTAACTAAACACTGCTGGTTTGGAAATTTGACAAAGTAAATTTTATGCTTAATTTTTTCTTTACTGTTTGATACAGCTTTCAAGGAGACAAACTACATTTGTTCATGACCCTGGTCTGATCTCTTTGGAATTACCCTAAACTCTGTTTTATTTTATTATTCCAAGCCAAAAATAATGTTATGGCCTTCAATGTTTACTTCACCTGTTGTAAACAACCACACAACATTCCACGTGGTCCCACTCCCTGATATAAGCTAGATTAGGTCAGTCTTGGAAAGGACTGTTCAATCATTTACTCTTTTTAAACCTTTCATAAAACTAATCAATCCCTTATGCCACTATTTCAAAATGCTAACTCCAAAATGATAAAAATAAATGTATAAATCTCACACCTTACTTTACAATGGATTGAGTTAAGAATTTAGGAGGAACATGGTTATACAGAGAGTGGTGAGAATGTGGAACCCATTACCCCAGAGAAGTTGAAGCAGAAAATTATGTGGGTTTAAGTGGAAACTTGATCAATAACGTGACAGAGAAGGAACAAGGGATTTGTGGAGGTGGGACAGAAAGAAGTAGAGTTGTAGAGACTATCATGAATTTACAATAATTGGAGTGAATACCCAGTTGCTGGGCTGTTCCTCATAAGATGTTACTGTCAGGAATTCAGGTGGCAAAGAGTTAATTATAGAGGTAGAGGAGGAGTTGCAGAAGCTAAAGAGAAACAATTTTTATTGGTTGGGGAAACAAGGACTTGGGGCAGAATCGAGGAATTCAAGCCAGACTTTCTGGAATTAAAGTAGGAAACATGTTGACACATAAAGGATGGTACTACTTGGAAATCTCTTTTGCAAATAGCAATCAATACTAGACCATTTGTTAATTTAAAAACTGAGATTGATAGATTTTATATTCACTTGTGGGGCATGGACGTCGCTAGCTGAGCCAGTCATGTTGCTCCCGTGAGAAGGTGGAGGTGAGCTGGCCTCTTGGACCACTGCAAACTATGTCCTGTGGGTTCACCCACAATGTCCTGAGGGAGGGAATTCTTGATTTTGGGAGTATGGTGCTGGGAAAGCTCAGCAGGTCAGGAAGCATCCGATCAGCAGGAGAATCGGCATTTCGGGCAGATTCCTGATGAGGGGCTTACGCCCTAAACATTGACTCTCCTGCTCCTCGGATGCTGCCTGACCTGCTGTGCATTTCCAGCACTACACTCTTAACTCTAAGCTCCAGCATCTGCAGACCCCACTTTCTCCCAATTCTTGATTTTGACCCAGTGACAGCGAAGGAATGGCAATATATTTCCGAGTCAGGATGGTGAGTGGCTTTGAGATGAAGCTTGGTTGGGGGTGATGTTCCCATGTTACTGCTGCCCTTGTCCTTCTAGATAGAGGTGGTTGTGAGTTGGGAAGGCGCTGCCTGAGGATCTTTGGTGAATTCCTGCAGTGCATCTTGTAGATAGTACACACTGCTGCTACTGAGCGTCAGTGGTAACTATAGAAATGATGGGATATGAATAATGGAGTGGGAGGATGGAAGAAGGAGATGGAGGTGGGTCACAGATTAGTCATTCTCTCATTATGTAGAAGAACGGATTTGAGGGTCTGAATGCCCTCAGCCTGCTCCAATGTAACATTTCCACGTGCAGTCCCTCATCCTCAGAACCCAGTGAAGTAGGGGTAGCGGGGGAGGTGGTGGAGCTTCCAGTTCCCCTTGTACCAGTTGCCCCTTTCCCCCATGATGCTCTTACCCACCCCATCAGTATCTGTTCCCGTCCCCACCCCGGGGAATGAGAGTGTTTAGACCACATTGCCCCCTGGGACACAGCTGCACAATCCAATGGTGTTAATGGGATGAGATGTTGCTGTGGGTTATATCTGTGTCTGATTGTGGCCACAAACCTCTCCCCACCCCCGCAGACGATCGAGGAGGTGGAGCGGGAGTTGGGTGTTGACCTGAGCCCTGAGCTGCAGGAGGAGAGGAGCCAATGGGAGGCCGAACTGGATTGTCTGAGGGAGAAGAATCAACATCTGTCTGACCAGCTTGTCCAGAAGAACCAGGAACTGTGGCGGGTTTCCAGTGCCCTCGCTGGGATTCAGCAGGACAGGGACAAACTCCAGCTCAAGGCAAGTTACTCACTCTCCATTCTTTCACATACGCTGTCACCTAGCACAGGCATCATGGCTGAATGGCCTCCTTCGGGTAGTATCACAGAGGCTGGGCAGAGTCAGTGTGACTGGATTTACAATGCTGTGTTGTGAAGGGTGGGGGAAACGGATTGAACAGGAACATCCAAAGGGGAATGGGAGAAACAATGGGAGGAGAGAGTTTTGCAGGGCATTGGTGGTGAAAGAGCAGTGTGAGTGGGATAAATCAGTCAAAGAATGGGCACAGAGAGGATGGCATGCTGCTAGTGATACAGAAACAAGCACAGAAACCTAAGACACTCGATCGGTCTGGCAGCCTCTGTGGAGAGGGGAAGAGCATTAATGTTTCAAGTCCAGTATGACCCTTCCTCAGAACTCCAGTGTAGAGTTACTAGTTTCCATCCAACATCCTCAATATGTGGTTAGATACAGAGTAAAACTCCCTTAGCACTGCTGCCTCACAGTGCGAGGGAACCGGGTTCAATTCCAGCCTAGGGTGTGTGGGGTTTGCACATTCTCCCCGTGTCTGCGTGGGTTTCCTCTGGGTGCTCCAGTTTCCTCCCACAGTCCAAAGATCTGCAGGTTAGGGTGAATTGGCCATGCTAAATTGCCCATAGTGTTCAGGGATGTGTAGGTTAGATGCAATAGTCAGGGGTAAATATAGGATAATAGGGTAGGGGAAAGAGTCTGGGTGGATTACTCTTCGGAGGGTCTGTGTGGATTTGTTGGGCCAAATGGCCTGTTTCCACACTGTAGGGATTCTATTCCACACTGCCACCATCAAAGGCAATGGGCAGCACGGCGCTGGGTACAGAGTAAAGCTCTCTCTATACTGTACCCATCAAATACTCCCAGGTCAGGGAAAGCATCGGATAAGAAACAGAGTAAAGCTACCTCTACAGTGTTCCCATCAAGATTTGACTGACAGTATTTCACCAACAGGCAGTGTTTGGGATTTAAAATCACTGTGCTCATAGCATTTTGATTATTTATATTTTCAATGCTATGTGTGATTATTGGAGTGTGTGTGTTTGTTTGTCTGTGTGTGTGTATGTGAGTGAGAGAAAGAGAGAGAGAGTTTGTGTGTGTGAGAGAGGGAGTGTGAGTGTGTATGTGAGTGTGAAAGTTTGAGAGTGTGCATGTCTGTGTATGCGTGTGTGAGAGAGAATGTATTTGTGTGTGAGAGATAGAGAGTTCGAGAGTGCGTGTGTGAGAGAGATTGTGTGATTGTGTGTGATTGTGTGTGAGTGAGAGAGTATGTGAGAGACGGAGAGTGTTTTTGTGAGTCTGCGCGTGTGTGCGTGTGCATGTGTGCGTGTGTATGTGTGTGTACGCCTGTGTGTGTGCGTGTGTGTGTGTAGTGGAAGGCTTCGGTGCGATTAGATGCTGACTGACTGTTCCCTGTTTCCTGTTTCTGTGTCAGGCTGATGACCTGCTGTCATCTCTCCAGAGTCTGCAGCAGAACGTGACGACCTCACCACCCGCCAGCCCATTCCCTAGTATCATGGACACGGGCACAACTGGATGCAGCACAATCAATACTGAGCTTCAGGCTCTTGGGAACAATGTACGTCTCAGGAGAAACAAGGAACCAGTAAATCAGAACAAAGAACTGAGGAGACTGGAAAGCTGAAACAAAAACAGGAAGGGTTGGATAAGCTCAGTGGGTCTGGCAGAATCTGTAACAAAGCCGGGGGCGTTGGGCAGAGACAGAGTTAACATTTGAGTCCAGTAATGCTCCTTCAGAACTGAAAGCAGCTGAGAACTGGTGGTATTTATACTGTTCACAGGGAGGTGGCAGGATTACTTGGGGAGAGTGCTGAGAGAGAGAGAGAAAGGACAGGCAAACAAGGGGGTTAATGATAAGCTGAGTGGAAGATAAATGCTGATGGGAGACATGTAGATAGCTGAAAACAGGTTGGCCATGCTGGGAGGAGCCCATAAAGAACAGGAGCTCGGGGTGAGGCTGGGGGTTTGGAATGAACATGGAGGAATGAGTGCTTGTCGAGACATTCATTTCGGAATAAAGAAACCGTGGTGTGAGTTTGCTTGCAACAGGATGGTGTGTTAATTCTCATGGTATCCCATTGTAAATAAATAATTGGGCGCAGATATCATGGTATTGAAGAGTCCAACAGAGCTTTGTTGCAGTGAACTATTTGGTACAAGCATCGCATTTCTCAGGCGTAGGTGTCTGGGTTAATGTTCACCTATAAGGTGACATGCTTCTAGAAGAGTGTCATGCTTTAAGTGGTCCCAGGGTTAGATGGAGTATGAGACCTTTTTATCCCTCAGTTTACTTGCTAAGATGCAGTGATGATATACTGAACATGTCTGTTAGAGGTACACAGACATACTGTCCACAAGATGAAACACAAGACTGACTTTGAAGATACAGACTGTGGCTGCGTATAGCTGTGTGGGGCTTGTCAATCAGATGTGGGCTGGGTGGAGGGAGACAGGGATGGGGTAACAAACTGAGAGATAGTCAATCTTCACACTTGGCCCTGGTTTTTGCTTCAGGATCCAGGGCTTATGGTCGAAAGGTTGATCCAGTCATTCCAGGATTGCTCTGGCATCCAAGACATTTTCCAGTTCCTTTGCAGATACGGATCCAACGTATCCAGAGTAAGGATCCAGGATTCAGAAAGAGAAGCAGATCAGCTGAGGAAGTAAGAAACTGGTTTAATTCCATGGAATTCTCTGGAGGTGACCTTGCTAATTAGACTGGGATTTGTGACTAACCTTCCCGATTCCTTGGGGATAATTGAGGTGGGCCCTGTTCATCAACCGTGGGATCAGGCAACGCAGGAGGAGGCCGGTTCGATTATCACTTTCAACTCTATGACATTTTACTGAACCATCTCACCTCATTCCTGCCCCCAGTAACTTTACCCCGGATCACTTATCTCTGGAAATACAGCTACCTTTTTCAACATAATTATCAATTCTGCCTCCTTTCACAACTCACCGTGTGAGAAAAGCTCCCCTCATTTTGTTTTCTGAATGAATTGTCTTAGATTTCTCTCTCTCTCTCTCTCGCGTTACTGAACTTTCTGCTGCTGGAAACCAGTTGAGGTCTCACCAGTGATTTAGAAAGGTTTAACATAACTTGCTGGCTTTTGTTCTCTATCCCCCTGTTAATGTCAAGTGCTACTTCTAAACAATCTTCTCAGCTTGTCACTGTTACCCTCAATGACTTGTGTAAATATATCCCCAGGTCTCTCTGTTCCTTCACCCTGTTGAAAATTGATCATTTCATTTGTATTGCTTCATCTCAAATTTCTCAAAAACGTCACTGCATACTCTACGACATTGATCTCAGTCATCAGTAACTTTCTATGTTCTCCTGAAGATTGACCCTATCCTTTATTACATTTCTGAGTGTTTTATCACCTGTAACTTTTGAACTTATCCTGTGTGCACCCAACTGCAGACAGTCGCAAATATTAGAAAGAGCAGTGATCCAGATACTGACCCTGAGGGAGCACCACTGCGTACCTCCCTCTCTGTCTGAAAAACACCATCCTCCACTGCT
>NC_057740.1:41678648-41680974 GCF_004010195.1 Chiloscyllium plagiosum
AAAAGTTCGAGCTTAGTCAACCTCTCTTTGTAAGGCAAGTCCTCCAGTCCAGGCAGCAGCCTGGTAAACCTTCTTTGCACCCTCTCCAAAGCCTTTGTATCGCCCCTATAATAGGGTGACCAGAACTGGACACAATATTCCAAATGTGGTCTCATCAGGGACTTGTAGAGCTGCAGCAAAACCGTGCAACTTAAATTCGATTCCCCCTATTAATGAAAGCCAAAACACCATATGCTTTCTTAACAACCCTATCCACTTGGGTGGCAACTCTGAGGGATCTATGTACTTGCACACACAGATCCCTCTGTTCCTCCACATTGCCAAGAATCCTGTCTTTAATCCTATATTCAGCATTCGAGTTCGACCTTCCAAAATGCATCACTTCGCATTTATCCAGACTAAATTCCATCTGCCATCTCCCAGCCCAGCTCTGCATCCTGTCTATGTTGCGCTGCAGCCTGCAATAGCCCTCTATACTATCAATGGCACCTCCAACCTTCGTGTCATCTGTAAATTTACTAACCCACCCCTCAACCTCCTCATCCAAGTCATTTATAAAAACTGCAAAGAGCAGATGCCCAAGAACAGAGCCCTGACCTCTAGGCAGAATACTTTCTATCTACAACCATTCTCTACCTTCTGTCAGCCAGCCAATTCTGAATCCAAATAGCCAAGTATCCCTGTATCCCATTCCTCCTGACTTTATGAATTCTCCTATCAAGGAGAACCTTATCAAATGACTTGCTGAAGTAGACTTAGGTAATGGTGCACGAAGATTTATTTCCAAATTTGCTGATGACACAAAGTTGGATGGCATTCTAGACAGTATTGATGATATCGTAAAATTACAAAGGAATATTGGTGGACTAAGTGAATGGGCAAAACTTTGACAGATGGAGTTCAATGTAAGCAAGTGTGAGGACCAGAAGATAAAAATCACATTACTTTCTAAATAGTATTAAGTTAAATACAATCCATATCCAAACTGATCTGGGTGTTCAGGTGCCTTTAACATGTCATGAACTGGTACAGAAAGAAATCAGCAAAGTGAATGGAATGCTGGCCTTTACATCTAGAGAACTGGAGGATGGTGCAGAAGCTGTGCTGCAGTTATACAAAACCCTAGTTAAATCCCACTTGGAATACTGAGCAAATCTGGGCACCACACTTAGGAAGGACAGATTGGCCTTGGAGGAAGTGCAGTGCATGTTGTGAGAAATATACCTGGACTTTAGGGGGCTCAGTTATGAGGAGACATTACATAAATTAGGCCTGCTTTCTTGAGAAGACAACTTACCAAAGTCTTCAAGATATAAACTGGAAAAGACAAGGGAGATAAAGTTAATCTATTCCCACAGGTTGGAGATTCCAGAACTGGGGGCATAGTCTGACAATTAGGGCTAGATCGGGAAGGTAAGTGACTGATATATAAAGAACTTACCTCGACGCCAACGGTCTTCTCACAGCAGAGAGCGGTGCGAGCTGGGCGGAAGTGAGGTTGGAGCGCAGAGCTGGTCGGGAAGGTAAGTGATTGATATTTGAGTGGGAACTGGAACTGGAGTTGGATGAACTGAGGATTATTCAAGAGGCTGAGAGGGTGATAGATAGAAGCTACAGGGATATAGCTACGCCAGAGAACAGAGGTAGCTGGGTAACAGTTAGAGGTGGGAAGGGGAGGAAACAGGCAGTGCAGGGATCCCCTGTGGTCATTCCCCTAAACAATAAGTATACCGCTTTGGATACTGTTCGGGTAGTAGGGGTAAGCTGCAGTGACAGGGTCTGTGGTGCGAGGTCTGGCTCTGAGACTCAGAAGGGAAAGGGGGAGAGGAGGAGAGCGCTAGTTATAGGAGACTCTCTAGTTAGAGGGACGGACAGGCGGTTCTGTGGACATGGGCGAGACTCTCGGATGGTTTGTTGCCTCCCGGGTGCCAGGGTCCAAGACGTCTCGGACCGTGTCTTCAGAATCCTTAAGGGGGAGGGGGTGCAGCCAGAAGTTGTGGTGCACGTTGGCACCAACGACATAGGTAGGAAGAGGGGTTGTGAGGTCATTCAAGAGCTTAGGGAGTTAGGCTGGAAGCTAAAAGCTAGGACAGGCAGAGTCGTCATCTCTGGGTTGTTGCCGGTGCCACGTGACAGTGAGGCAAGGAATAGGGAGAGAGTGCAGTTGAACACGTGGCTGCAAGGATGGTGTAGGAGGGGGGGCTTCAGGTATTTGGACAATTGGACTGCATTCTGGGGAAGGTGGGACCTATACAAGCAGGACGGGTTGCACCTGAACCAGAAGGGCACCAATATCCTGGGAGGTAGGTTTGCTAGCACTCTTCGG
>NC_057740.1:41683815-41700966 GCF_004010195.1 Chiloscyllium plagiosum
GGCCTTTTCTCGTTGGAATGGCGAAGGATGAGGGGTGACTTGATAGAGGTTTATAAGATGATCAGAGGAATAGGTAGAGTAGACAGTCAGAAACTTTTTCCCCGGGCACAACCGAGTGTTACAAGGGGACATAAATTTACGGTGAAGGGTGGAAGGTATAGGGGAGATGTCAGGGGTGGGTTCTTTACCCAGAGAGTGGTGGGGGCATGGAATGCGCTGCCTGTGGGAGTGGTAGAGTCAGAATGTTTGGTGACCTTTAAGCGGCAATTGGATAGGTACATGGATGGGTGCTTAAGCTAGGACAAATGTTCGGCACAACATCTTGGGCCGAAGGGCCTGTTCTGTGCTGTATTGTTCTATGTTCTATCATTCTGGATGATGTTAGAAAACATTCCTATACAAAAAGGATGGCAGATAGTTGGAATCTTTCAACAAATGGCAGTTAATGCAGGGTTAGTTAGTTTTTAAATTAGTTGTTTTTTTTAAGGTAACATTAGTGGATATGGGCCAAAGGTAGGTATACCGAGCTAGACCACAGACCGGCCATGACCTCACTGAATGGTGAAACAGGATCTGAGGGGCTGAATGGCCTACTCCTGTTCCTATGTTCCACCTCTGGCAGGGCAGTGCTATTATGACATATTTACAGCGTCCATTATAAATATGACAATAGAAAATTAGAATTGAAAAATGTTGACAGGAAGTGTGTAAAGGGACAAGTTTTTTTAAAACCAACTGTCAAGATTTAAAAATTACTTGCGTATTACACCTCTGAATAAACTGCACAAACAGCAATACCAAGGCACCCACTGGACAGAGTCCTGTGATTCACTGTGACTAGAGCCTCCCAATAACGATATGATCACACCTTGACAGAGCACTCCCAGCCAAAACTCTTACACAGCCACAATATTCTCAATTGTCAGCTCCTCAAGCAGAACACTGGTGAAAACATTCCCTCAAATCATTTATTTTCTTTAATGCAAAATAATCCAAAGTCAAAAAGTGCAAAATAAAACTATTCATGATTTTTCTCGTGGCTGTGGAATTTTGTTTGTAGATGTTTAGTATAATTCCTCTACAGGAATCAGTCAACACAGAGCAAGTAAACACAGGGCGAAAGGTCTGAGGAGGAAAACGAAAGAGGCTTTTTCAAAGAAAGTGCATTCTGTGACCTCAGTATATTCCTACATTCTTCACAGCTTCTGATGTGTAGTCACTGGTGTAGAGAGTGTTCAAATTTACACACAGCAAGATCTCACAAACAAATGTAAAGACAAGCTTTAGTGATGTTGATTGAAGGATAAATATTGGCCTGTCCTATTGTTAAAGTGCTGAGCATGGGATGCTTTATCCCTACAAGAGAGAGGGAACAGAATGCCATCGAAAACCCCACGTCAGAGTCATGGAGATTGTTTCCCAGGCAGAAGCACGAGGCTTCTTTCTGAAATTGCATAATGGTGTTGCAGGCTTGGCCAGCATTTACTGTCTACCTCTAATTGTCCACGGACAGTTAAGAGTCAATCCCATTGCTGTGGGTCTGGGGGTCACATAGACCAGACTGGGTAAAAACGACAGATTGCCTTCCCTCAAGAATGTCAGTGAATCAGATGGGTTTTTAAAAATAATTAACGGTGGTTACAGAATCACCATGAGGCTAAGAATGAGGAGTTAAAGGAAATCAGCATTAATAAAAACGTTGTACTGGAGAAATAAATGGGGCTGAAATTGATCAATCCTCAGGACCCAATAATAATCTACATCCAAGAGTGCTGAAGGAGGTGGCTATAGATTTAGTAAATGCATTGGTGGTTATCGTCCCACATTGCTCAGATTCTGCAATGATAATCTATTCTGAAGGATAGAATAAATAAACATCTGGAGAACAATTGGAAATAGTCAGCACAGGCTTGTCAAACAGGATTCCCATTCACAAGCTTGGAGATTTTTGAAGATGCAACACTCAAAATTGATAGATGCAGAGACAATGGACATTGTATACTTGAATACTAAGAAGACTTTTATAAAACGATTCTAAAAAGAAGTTGGTTTTAAAAAACCGAAGCACGTGGGTAAATGCGGGTAATATATTGGTATGAGTTAAGAATTGGCTACAGACAGAAACCACAGAATCAAAATAAATGGGTCATTCTGGTCTTGGAGGCTGTGAATAGTAGGGTACCACAAGGACAGGTGCTTGGGCCACAGCTGTTCACAATCAACAGGAATGATTTGGAGGTGAGGATAAAATATTTGTAAATTTATGGACAATACAAAGCCAAGTGGGGATGCATGTTGGAAGGAAGCTTTTGACGGGGTAGTGATTGGAACCAGGGCCAGGTGGATCGCTGACTGAGATCCCTGATTGGGGTTGTTAACATGGGTCAATCAGGGAGCCCTGGCTGACATAAATAGGAGATTCAGAGTCTCCTCACTCTAGGGACTGGCTTTGAGCTGGCTAGTCACAGCCCACATATTTTGCACGTGTAAATAAAGGGTGACTCAGTAATGGGATAACTGTCTCAGTGGCAACGAGAGAAAACTGAAAATCCTTGAAAATTCACTCAACAGTCGTCTTTGAGTTGGGGTCAGCATTTCTGGTATCGTGCCTTCATTTGGCAGCTTGACTTATTCGATTCTGTCAAAGACTGGGCCCAGTATGTGGAAAGAATGCAATATTTTTCCCAGGCAAATGACACTGGGGCAGAAGAAGAAAAATAATCCTTCCAACTGTTTGCAGAAGCACAGTATTTTCTGGTTATTAGGAACTTAACTTTCCCTGAGGCACCAGATACTAAAACAATTCGAGTTGACTGATTTAGTTAAGGAAGATTGACTCCAAATCTCCTCTAATTCTGAGACATTATTGGTATTACTCCACTGTTCAAGAACCAAGGGAATCCATAGCAGAATTTTTGACAAAGTCAAATCAACTGGCATAGGCATGGGATTTTAGGCTAGCCCTGAATGAGAGGCTCAGAGACAGTTTTGTTTGTGAATGTAGGTTTGCTCGCTGAGCTGGAAGGTTCATTTCCAAATGTTTTGTAACACTAAGTAACATCTTCAGTGGGCCTCCAGGCGAAGCACTGCTGATAATTCCTGCTTTCTATTTATATGTTTGGGTTTCTTTAGATTGGTGATGTCATTCCCAGTGGTGATGTCATTTCCTGTGGTGGGGTAGAAAACTAGCCACCAGGATACATGAATGTCAACTAGCCGCAAAACGACATGACCCTCTTTCACTAGTATCTTTACATACAAATAAGGAAGGACACCACTTCGATTGGGACAACTCATCCATCCTAGGACAAGCCAAACAGAGACACGCATGAGAATTCCTAGAAGCATGGCCTTCCAACCAGAACACTATCAACAAACACATCGAGTTAGACCCCATCGACCACCCCTGAGAAAAATAACAGGAAATGACTCCATCACAGGAAATGACATCACCAACCCAAAGAAACCCAAACATATAAATAGAAAGCAGGAATTATCAGCAGTGCTTCACCTGGAGGCCCACTGAAGATGTTACCTAGGAGGGTGACAAAACGTCTGGAAATGAACCTTCCAGTTCAGCGAGCAAACCTACATCCAAAACCTCAACCTGAGGTACAAATCTTCTCAAAACTCACTAAGTGTTTTGTTTGGTACACAGGATTAATGATGTAACTACATAAAAGCATCTATCAGCTGAAACCCAACTGGACTTCAAATAGGTACAACATTTGGATTTGTCACCTAGAAAATGCAGCAAGTAGTGCCTGGGAGCTATAGGCCCCCCCCCCCCATTGGAAATGGACTCTGTCACTTGTCTGACTAGCTTGGAAAACACCATCTGTGTGTAGGTAATTACAGAGCCTCACACAGGGCATATCCCAAGCAAAGGAACCCTTGGCCAGCCCACAATAGAACCCCACAACAAAGCCAAGCCTCAGCCAAGTGGCTAAAAGGTTCTTCAGGATCTGGGCTGGCAGGTCAGTGTAGTTGCTGCCAGTGTGTGGGCTCAAGTAGAGTGCACATCCTCGAAAGACACCTACACATAGCTTGGAACAACTAAATTGCTTAGCAACATCCAAATCAGAACCAATTAAAATAAACATCTGGTTAAATGGTCACCTGGTTCCCATGGAGATCTATACTGGTGCAACTGGATCTGTCGTTGCAGAATCTGTCTTTAACAAGATTCACTCAGGACTCCAACCCTTAAGTTTGCACAAGACTCAGCCAGACTGGGAACACTGAGAAACTGTTACAGATTTTGGGTACGTCTTTGGTTCTGGTCTCCTATGACAAGCAGTTGGTGCTGTTACCCCACAGCTTTTAGTAAGAGCAAGGGGTCCAACCTATTGGGATGAAATTGGTTGAGAACGATTCACCTTGATTGGCTCAACATTTTTCAATTAAGAAATGGCTGCCTTAGTGAAATCCTAATTAATTACCCTGATGTTTTTCAAGAAAGACCATCAAGGGAGCCAAGGCCACTTTACATGTTGGTCAGGAAGCAATTCTGTGATTTTTGCAAGGCCTGCTTGGTGCCAGTTGCCTCACTGGCAAAAGCAGAGGCAGAAATTAGGAAACTGAAGAGTAAGGGAATCATCAAGCCAGTGCAGTTTACAGAATGGGCAGGTAGATTTAAAATAGTAATGGAAAAGGGTAGACCAGATCTAAAAGTTGAAGTTCTAAATTGGAGAAAGGCCAATTTTGACGGTATTAGGCAAAAACATTCAAAAGCTGATTGGGGGCAGATGTTCACAGGTAAAGGGACGGCTAGGAAATGGGAAGCTTTCAGGAATGAGATAATGAGAGTCAAGAGAAAGTACATTCCTGTCAGGGGGAAAGAAAAGGCTGATAGGTATAGGGAATGCTGGATGACTAAAGAAATTGAGGGTTTGGTTAAGAAGAAGAAGGAAGCATATGTAAGGTATAGACAAGAGAGACTGAGTGAATCTTGACAATATAAAAGCACTAGGAGTATGCTTAAGAGGGAAATCAGGAGGACAAAACAGGGACATGAGATAGCTTTGGCAAATAGAGTTAGGTAGAATCTAAAGAATTTTTACAAATATATTAAGGACAAAAGGGTAACTAGGGAGAGAATAGGGCCCCTCAAAAGCGCCCTTTGTGTGGAACTGCAGGAGATGGGGTAAGATACTAAATGGGTATTTTGCATCAGTGTTTACTGTGGAAAAGGACGTGAAAGATATAGAATGTAGGGAATTAGATGGTGACACCTTGAAAAATGTCCATATTACAGAGGAGGAAGTGCTGGATCTCTTGAGATGCATAAAGGTGGATAAATCCCTGGGACCTGATCAGGTATACCGTAGAACTCTGTGGGAACTAGAGAAGTGATTGCTGGGCATCTTGCTGAGATATTTGTATCATCGATAGTCACAGGTGAGATGCCGGTAGATTTGGGGGTTTGCTGATGTGATGCCACTGTTTAAGAAGGATGGTAAGGACAAGCCAGGGAACTATAGACCAGTGAGCCTGACATCGGTGGTGGGTCAGTTGTTGGAGGGAATCCTGAGGGACAGGATACACATGTATTTGAAAAGGCAAGGACTTATTAGGGATAGTGAACATGGCTTTGTGCGTGGGAAATCATGTCTCACAAACTTGATTGAGTTTTTTGAAGAAGTAACAAAGAGGATTAATGAGGGCAGAGCAGTGGATGTGATCTATATGGACTTCAGGAAGGCATTCGACAAGGTTCCCCAAGGGAGACTGATTAGCAAGGTTAGATCTCATGGAGTACAGGGAGAACTAGCCATTTGGAGATGGAACTGGCTCAAAGGTAGCAGGCAGAGGGTGGTGGTGGAGAGTTGTTTTTCAGACTGGAGGCCTGTGACCAGTGGAGTGCCACAAGAATCGGTGCTGGGTCCTCTACTTTTTGTCATTTCCATAAATGATTTGGATGCGAGCATAAGAGGTACAGTTAGTAAGTTTGCAGATGACACCAAAATTGGAGGTGTAGTAGACAGCGAAGAGGGTTACCTCAGATTACAACAGGATCTTGACCACATGGGCCAATGTGCTGAGAAGTAGCAGATGGAATTTAATTTAGATAAATGCGAGGTGCTGCATTTTGGGAAAGCAAATCTTAGCAGGACGGAAAAACTTAATGGTAAGGTCCGCGGGAGTGTTGCTGAACAAAGAGATCTTGGAGTGCAGGTTAATAGCTTCTTGAAAGCGGAGTCACAGGTAGATAAGATAGTGAAGAAGGCATTTGGTATGCTTTCCTTTATTGGTAAGAGTATTGAGTACGGGAGTTGGGAGGTCATGTTGCGGCTGTACAGGACATTGGTTAGGCCACTGTTGGAATATTGCATGCAATTCTGGTCTCCTTCCTATTGGAAAGATGATGTGAAACTTGAAAGGGTTCAGAAAAGATTTACAAGGACATTGCTAGGGTTGGAGGATTTGAGCTAAAGGGAGAGGCTGAACAGACTGGGACTGTTTTCCCTGGAGCGTTGGACGCTGAGGTTTATAGAGGTTTACAAAATTGAGGGGCATGGATAGGATAAATAGACAAAGTCTTTTCCCTCTGGTCGGGGAGTCCAGAACTAGAGGGCATAGGTTTAGGGTGAGAGGGGAAAGATATAAAAGGGACCTATGGGGCAACCTTTTCATGCAGAGGGTGATACGTGTATGGAATGAGCTGCCAAAAGGTGGAGGCTGGTACAATTGCAACATTTAAGAGGCAGCTGGATGGGTATATGAATAGGAAGGGTTTGGAGGGATATGGGCCGGGTGCTGGCAGGTGGGACTAGATTGGGTTGGGATATCTGGTCGGCATGGACGGGTTGGACCGAAGGGTCTGTTTCCATGTATTACGACTCTGTGACTGATCATACTGATTGTAAAGTCTGATGGCTCAGTTTGTTTTTGTGGGGATTTTAAGCAAACGGTAAATCACTTCTTGCAGTTGGATAAATACCCAATCCCTCACATAGAGCACTGATGCAGAAAGCTGATATGGGATGGGCTGTCCTTCACAAAGCTGGATATGAGCCACACCTATCTGCTATGGATCAAGGTTCCCAGAAGTATGCCACAATTAATACCCATATACAAGACTGCCATTTGACATATCATTAGCCTGTGTCCTTTTTCAGCAGGCCATGAAAAACTTTTTTACAAGGGCTGCCCCATGTTGCAATTTCATAGAATCCCTACAGTATGGAAACATTACCTTCAGCCCAACAAGTCCATGCCGACCCTCCGAAGAATTTCCCACCCAAACCCATTCCCCTACTCTACATTTATTCCTGAACACTATGGGCAATGTAACATGGCCAATTCACCTAACCTGCACATCTTTGGATTATGGGAGGATGGGTGATGTGCTAATTACTGGGAAGACCATTAAAGAGTATCTGGAGAACTTGGACATCGTGCTTGAAGACCCCCCCCTCCCTGTGGGTGTGTGCCTTCGAGGGGAACAATGGGTGTTCCAGGCACACCAAGTTAACTACTTGGGTTACAGAGTTAACAAAACTGGGTTACACCCGTTGGAAGATAATGTGAAGGCGATCAAAGGTGCCCTAGCTCTCATGTCGAACCTTGGGTCTTTCCTTGGATTGGTGAATTATTACAGGAAACTTGTACAGAACCTGGCCTCCATCTTTACACCTGCAGTTGAAAAAGGGTCAGCCTTGGAAATAGTCACTTAGCCAAGAAGTAGCCTTTAGGGAGGTGAAAAAGCAGCTATCATCCTCTAAGGTGTTGGCCCACGATGATCTGAAGTGAGATGTGGCGCTGTCACACAATGTCTCTCCATACGGTATCAGGATAGTATTGGCTCATCCGTGACCCAATGGAGAGGAACGCTTCCCCAACTTTGGCTGATGTCAAATGCAAATACGGCCAGGTAGGAGGAAGGTCTGGTGGTCATCTTTGGTTTGAGAAAGTTCCACCAATATCTTTACAAATGTAAATTTATCATAGTATCGGACCATAAACCCCTGCTAGGATTACTTAAAGAAGACAATGTTGTGTTGCCCAGAGCTTCTGGTCAATTTCAGCAGTGGGCCCTCACCCTGTGTGTATCATTACCAGCTGCAACACTCTCTCTGGGAGGCCAAGTAAGAAAGGCCAATGTCTTGAGATGCCTCCCATTGGCAGATACTCCACCAGTGATGCCTTCCCTGGAAGAGTCCATTCTGATTCTAAACGTTCTGGTCACCGCTGAGGAAATCTGACAGTGGACACAAGGTGATCCTATCCTAGAGAAACTAAACGATTGATGGTCATGGGAGAGACAGAAGAGCCATCACAACCAGAGTTGAAACCTTTCTGGACATGGCAAGACCAGATCACCGTGGAGGACGGCATATTGCTGCGAAGAGGAAAAGTGATTGTCCCAAGTAAAGGCTGCCACTAGCTAATGACCAATCTCCTTCTTGGTCCACCAGGGGTTTCCAAAATGAAGACAATGGTGAGACGTTATGTCTGGTGGCCAGGGTTGGATGCAGAATAGCTGTGTTGGCAGGGCAGTGCCAAGAGTGCCAATAAGGACAGAAATTACTGCTGGCACTGCCCCACATTCATGGGAATGGCCGGGTAAACCCTGGACCTGATCACATGATGACTGTACTGGCTCAATGTTCCTGGTCACTGTGGGTGCCCACTCAGTGATTGGTCATGCATACAGTTCACTCAATAAATTCAGGGATGACAATTGAGAAGCTGACAGTGTTGTTGGTGATAGAGGGTCTCCCGGAAGTATTGTTCACAGACAATGGCAGGTCATTTCCCAGCACGGAGTTCAAGTATTTACAAAAGTCCAATGGCATTTGATATGTTCGGACAGATCCATACCATCCATCATCCAACAGTCTGGCAGAAACAGTGGTCTATACTCTGAAGGCAGGCTTAAAGAAACATAGGAGACAGTGAGGACTGCAGATGCTGGAGATCAGAGTTGAGAGTGTTGTGCTGGAAAAGCACAGCAGGTCAGGCTGCATCCGAGGAGCGGAAAATCGAGGTTTCGGGCATAAACCCTTCATCAGGATTTCACCTTGCTCCTGCTCCTCGGATGCTGCCTGACCTGCTTTACTTTTCCAGCACCACACTCTAGAGGCTTAAAGAAATGGCCTACAGTGTCACTCACTCCCACAATGTCCCGGTTCCTGTTCGATTATAGCACCACCCTGCAGAGACAGCTCCAGCAGACCTGCAGATTGGGAGAAGACTCCACAGTCCTCTACGTCCCCTCTATGCAAGAAAAACAGTTTACTTCAGGGGACAAAGTTTGGTGCCAGAACCACAGAAACGGCTTGTACAGGTTTGAGATGAGGTTGGCATGAGGGCAAGTCCCCTGACGGGCAGGTGAGATGGTCCCGAACAAACACGTGGATCACCCGAAAGCCGTTACTTCATAAACGGGACAGCAGCAAAACATACCTGGCCCCTCAGAACAGCCAGAAAGGCCTTTCAGAAACAGTAGGTTCTCCTCCTCTGTCCGTTTCTAGGAAACCTCAGAGACGGAGATGAATGCAGCCTCGATATCATGACTGCTGAAAGAAGAGGAAACTCTCCCGAGATACTCCAGACACAAGAGAAGCGACAAGAGAAAGAACAGGCCAACATCCTAGGAGCTTTGAGGGAGTGGGGGGTGGAAATGTAGTGACTGGAGCTGAGGCCAGGTGGATCTCATTGATCGAGATCCTTGATTGCTGCTGTTGTTGCCTCCCTGGTGCCAGGATCAAGGATGTCTCAGAGAGGGTGCAGAATGTCCTCAAGGGGGACAGGGCCCAGCAGGGGGTCATTGTATACATTGCAACCAATGACATAGGAAGGGGAAAGGATGAGATTCTGAAGGGAAAATATAGAGTTAGGCAGGAATTTAAAAAGGAGGTCCTCGAGAGTAGTAATATCTGGATTACTCCCGGTGCAACAAACTAGTGAGGGCAGGAATAGGAGGAAAGAGCAGATGAATGCATGGCTGAGGAGCTGGTGTATGGGAGAAGGATTCACATTTTTGGATCGTTGGAATCTCTTCTGTGGTAGAAGTGAACTGTACAAGAAGGACGGATTGCACCTGAATTGGAAGAGGACTAATATACTGACAGGGAGATTTGTTAGAGCTGCTCGGGAGAACTTAAACTAGTAAGGTGGGGGGGTGGGACCCAGGGAGATCGTGAGGAAAGAGATCAATCTGAGACTGGTACAGTTGAGAAAAGAAGCAAGTCAAACAGTCAGGGCAGGCAGGGACAAAGCAGAGAACAAGGGAGGACTGATAAATTAAACTCATTTATTTCAATGCAAGGGGCCTAACAGGGAAGGCAGATGAACTCAGGGCATGGTTAGGAACATGGGACTGTGATATCATACAGAAACATGGCTCATGGATGGGCAGGACTGGCAGCTTAATGTTCCAGGATACAAATGCTACAGGAAGGACAGAAAGGGAGGCAAGAGAGGAGGGGGAGTGGCCTTTTTGATAAGGGATAGCATTACGGCTGTGCTGAGGGAGGATATTCCCAGAAATACATCCAGGGAAGTTATTTGGGTTGAACTGAGAAATAAGAAAGGGATGATCACCTTATTGGGATTGTATTATAGACCCACCAATAGTCAGAGGGAAATTGAGAAACAAATTTGTAACCAGATCTTAGCTATCTGTAAGAATAATAGGGGAGTTATGGTCGGAGATTTTAACTTTCCGAACATCGACTGGGATTGGCATAGTGTTAAGGGTTTGATGGAGAGTAATTTGTTAAGTGTGTACAAGAAAATTTTCTGATTCAGTATGTGGATGTACCTTTCTGGAGAAGGTACAAAACTCGACCTACTCTTTGGAAATAAGGCAGGGCAGGTGACTGAGGTGTCAGTGGGGGAGCACTTTGGGGCCGGTGTGTGTTCTCTACTTCTGTGTTTTTAATGACTACAAAGATGTCATCCACATATCTGACCCAGAGTTTGGGTTGAATTTGCGGTAAGACTGTAAGAAAACACACACCGGATCATCAACGTCACACTCTCAGAAATCAGATGCATTAAAGAGGAAGAAAAGGACAACCAACTCCCATTCCTAAATGTGATGGTACAGAGAACACCGAACGGAGAATTCACCACAAAGGTATACAGGAAAGCCACACACACAGACCAAGTCCTGAACTACAAAAGCAACCACCCCAACATACACAAAAGAAGTTGCATCAAGACACTGTTCAAAAGGGCCACAACATGCTGCAGCACACCAGACCTGCAAAAAGAGGAAGAAGAACACCTCTATAATGTATTCGCCAAAAACTGATACCCCCGCAATTTCATCAACAGATGCCTAAGGGAAAGACAATGGAATGAGGACATGCCACAACCCAAAGGACTAGCCACGTCACCATACATCAAGAACATTTCTGAACTGACAGCCAGACTACTGCGACCACTAGGACTCATAACAGCACACAAACCAACAGCCACTCTCAGACAACAACTCACCAGGACAAAGGACCCGATATCCAGCATGAGCAAAACCAACAAAATCCCATGCAAGGACTGCACAAAACACTACATAGGACAAACAAGAAGACAGCTAACGATCCGTATCCATGAACACCAACTAGCCACAAAACAACACGACCAGCTATCCTTAGTAGCCACACACGCAGATGACGAGCAACATGAGTTCAACTGGGGCAACACTACTATTATATGACAAGCTAAACAGAGAACAGCCAGGGAATTCCTAGACGCATGGCACTCATCCACAGATTCTATCAACAAACACATCGACCTGGACCCAATATACCGGCCACTGCAGCAGACAGCTGGAACTGACAATCGGAAGCGGCAGATACAAATCACTAAATGCCGGAGGAAACAACACAGAAGCGCTACACAGGAGGCTCCCAAGCACTGAGGATGTCATCTAGATGGGACGAAACGTCTGCAACACAAATCCCCAGCTCGTCGAACAGAACCACAACAGCAGTAGGAGTATACTTAAGAGGGAAATCAGGATGGCAAAAAGGGGACATGAGATAGCTTTGGCAAATAGAATTAAAGAGAATCCAAAGGGTTTTTACAAATACATTAAGGACAAAAAGGTAACTAGGGAGAGAATAGGGCCCCTCAAAGATCAGCATGGCGGCCTTTGTGTGGAGCCGCAGGAAATGGGGTAAGATACTAAAGGAGTATTTTGCATCAGTGTTTACTGTGGAAAAGGACGTGAAAGATATAGAATACTAGATTAGATTAGATTACTTAGTGTGGAAACAGGCCCTTCGGCCCAACAAGTCCACACCGCCCCGCCGAAGCGCAACCCACCCATACCCATACATTTACCCCTTACCTAACACTACGGGCAATTTAGCATGGCCAATTCACCTGACCTGCACATCTTTGGATTGTGGGAGGAAACCGGAGCACCCGGAGGAAACCCACGCAGACACGGGGAGAACGTGCAAACTCCACACAGTCAGTCGCCTGAGGCAGGAATTGAACCCGGGTCTCTGGCGCTGTGAGGCAGCAGTTCTAACCACTGTGCCACCGTGCCGCCCACCAATATAGGGAAATAGACAGTGACATTTTGAAAAATGTCCATATTACAGAGGAGGAAGTGCTAGATGTTTTGAAATGCATAAAGGTGGATAAATCCCCAGGACCTGATCAGGTGAACCCTAGAACTCTGTGGGAAGCTGGAGAAGGCCTAGTGATTGCTAGGCCTGTTGCTAATATATTTGTATCATCGATAGTCACAGGTGAGGTGTCGGAAGACTGGAGGTTGGCAAACGTGGTGCCACTGTTTAAGAAGGGTGGTAAGGACAAGCCAGGGAACTATAGACCGGTGAGCCTGACGTCGGTGGTGGGCAAGTTGTTGGAGGGAATCCTGAGGGACAGGATTTACATGTATTTGAAAGGCAAGGACTGATTAAGGATAGTTAACATGACTTTATGCGTGGGAAATCATGTTTCACTAACTTGATTGAGCTTTTTTTGAAGTAGCAACAAAGAGGATTGATGAGGGCAGAGCTGTAGATGTGATCTATATGGACTTCAGTAAGGCATTTGACAAAGTTCCCCATGGGAGACTGGTTAGCAAAGTTAGATCTCATGGAATACAGGGAGAACTAGCCATTTGGATACAGAACTGGTTCAAAGGTAGAAGGCAGAGCGTGGTGGTGGAGGGTTGTTTTTCAGACTGGAGGCCTGTGACCAGTGGAGTGCCAAAAGGATCGGTGTTGGATCCACTACTTTTCGTCATTTGTAGATACGATTTGGATATGAGCCTAAAAGGTACAGTTAGTATGTTTGCAGATGACACCAAAGTTGGAGGTGTAGTTGACAGTGAAGAAGGTTACCTCAGATTACAATTCTGGTCTCTTTTCTATCGGAAGGACGTTGTGAAACTTGAAAGGATTTCAGAAAAGATTTACAAGGATGTTGCCAGGGTTGGAGGATTTGACCTATAGGGAGAGGCTGAATAGGCCTAGCACTGCTTTTCCTGTAGTGCAGAGGCTGAGGGGTGACCTTGTAGAGGTTTATAAAATCATGAGGGGCATGGATAGGATAAATATAAAAGGTCTTTTCCCTGGGGTGAGGGAGTCCAGAACTAGAGGGCATAGGTTTTGGGTGAGAGGGGCAAGATATAAAAGAGATCTACGGGGCAATCTTTTCACGCAGAGTGTGGTGCGTGTATGGAATGAGCTGCCAGAGGAAGTGGTGGAGGCTGGTACAATTGCAACACTTAAAAGGCATTTGGATGGTTATATGAATAGGAAGGGTTTGGAGGGATATGGGCCGGGTGCTGGCAAGTGGGACTAGATTGGGTTGGGATATCTGGTTGGCATGGATGGGTTGAACCGAAGAGTCTGTTTCTGTGCTGTACATCTCTATGACTCTGTTGACTGAGCCAATCAGGGTACCCTACCTGACAGATGTAAACAGGAATGTCAGAAAGTCTGATTTCAAGGACTGGCTTGGAGCTGGCTGGTCAGAGCCCGGACATTTTACACTCGTAAATAAAGGGTGACCTGGTGACAGGATACTGGCCTCTTGCAGTTATTTCAAGCAAGAAAATGGCAGATGCAATATCATGTGGAAACATGGGGAACCACTATGGGACAGTGGTTCTGAAATGGAAGAGAGATTGGAAAGTGTAGATGTCCAAAAGAACCTGGATGACCTTGTCAAGAAGTCACTGAAGATTAACATTCAGGTGCAGCAGGCTATTAGGAAGCTCATGGAATATTTATTGTCAGAAAATTTGAGGACAGGAGGAGAGGAGTTTTGCTTCAGCTGTACAGGAACCTGTCTACAGTGCACCTGGGGTAGTGTGTAAATTTTGGTCTCCTCCTCTCAGGAAAGAATGCATTGCCCCTGAGGGAGTGCAGCGGAGGTTCATCCAACTGATTCCCAGGACTGTCTATGGAGAGCGATTGGGAAATCTGGATCTGTGTTCTCTGGAGTTTCAAACAATGAGAGATGATCTCACTGAAATTTACAAAATACTGAAGGGGATGGACAAATGTCGCTAAGATGTTTCCCCTGGTTGGGAAACTAGAACTGGGGGAACACAATTTATAAAATAAGGGCAAGTTGCTATTTAGGACTGAGATGAAGCTTATTTTTTAATGTGAAGTGTTTGTGAACCTTTGGAATTCTCTACCACGGAGGGCTGCAAAGGTTCATTGAGTATATTTCAAGTAATGGTTGATAAATTTCAGATTATCAATCGCTTACAGTGTTAGAAGGATGGGGTGACTAAAAGGCATTAAGTGTTCAATCAGCAACGATTGTACTGAATGGCCAGGCAGACTCAATGAGCTTACATAGCCTATTTTAACATGTTTTATTTCAAATTTTATTGAATTCAAGTTTCCCCATTCATCAGAGTGAGCTTTGAACTCATGCCCCTAGAACATTCAGAGTACAGAAGGGGTCTTTGCCACAAACACAGTCTCTGGAGTACAATCTGTGAGAATGTGAAGTTGCCCACTTTGGTTTGAAGAATGAAAAAGGAAGCATATTATCTGAATGGGGAGATGTTGCAGATCTCGGATAAAGAGGGATCCAGGTGTTCTCAGGAATGAAATCACAAAGGATTAGTATATAGCTGCAGCAAATAATGAGGAAAGCTAATAGAATATTATCATTTCTGCAGCTGTCTAAGACATTGATCAGGCCGCTTTTGATGTACTGAGTACAAATCTGATCTCTCTGCTATAGGAGGAATGTTATTAAACTGGAAAGATTTACAGAATTTTCTAACAAAAGATTTACAAGGATGTTACTGGGACTTGAGTTTCAAGGAGAGGCTGGATAATCTGGGACTTTTCCCCTGGAGCAGAGGAGGTTGATGGGTGACCTTATGATGTCATGAGGAGCATAGCTATTGTAAATAGAAAAGATCCTTTCCCTAGGGTAGGAGAGTTCCAAACTAGAGGGCATAACTTTAAGGTAAGAGGAGAAAGATTTAAGAGGGACCGGAGGGGTAACTTTTTCCACACACACAGTGGTTTATATGTGGAATGAACTGACTAAGGAAGTGGTGGCTGCAGGTAGAGTGACAACATTTAAAAGACATTTGGATAAGTACATGAATAGGAAAGGTTTAGAGGGATATGGACCGAATGCAGGCAAAAGGGACTAATTTAGTTTGGGAAACCTGATCAACATTGATGTGTTGGACCAAAGAGTTTGTTTCTGTGCTGTATGAGTCTCTAAATGTCCCTCTTCTGCTTCTTGTTCATGGGTTAGGGAAAGGCATTAAGAAATAAATATATAGTGAGAGGGACAGAAGCAATGACAGAGGAGAGATGCAGGGACAGAGTCAATGGAATCAGAAGTTAACAAGTATTTGTCAATTTCATAACAAATAAACAACAGACATTGATGGTGAAAGTTAACTGGTTTTTTCTCCACAGAAGTTGCCAGCCCTGCTGAGTTTTACAAGATCAAGCAATTTCATGGTTTTGTTTCACATCTCCAACGTTCACAGTTCGATGTTTCATTATAAGTAAACTTTTCCAAAATGTTTGGTTACTTTTAATCTTTCTCTGACAAATCATTAAAATCTTACCTTTAATGTGACTGTCCCTTTTTCTGCAAGAAAAACACAAAATACAACCGTTTTAAATGACTGACATGTTCTATGATCAGTTTCACATCTTTTATTAAACAAGCAGGGCTCAGCAAAAATTGCCACAAAAACCCATTGACAGAACTTACCGAAGACAGAGCCTTGACCATGAGCGACGACCGCCCCTTTCGTGACCAGCTGGACCTGGACTTTTGTTTCCTTAACTGGATTAAAAATGGTGACACTGACCACCCCCTTCAGGCCTGCACGAAAAACTGAGGGAGCTGACACCAGGTAACCCCTAGAACACAGCAACTACAGTTAACAGTCAATATCCCCTCCCAGACAAACAGTTACCTCCTCCAACCCAAAACCAAAACCTAACCTGGCCATGCACCCCACACTCTCTCTCACATACGCATACTCACTCTTGTCAAACTCACCCACCTTCACATTCACGCTCTCATACGCACACTCGCACGTGCACTCTCACCCAGTCTCTCACGCACACTCTCTCACATTCCTTTGCTCGCACACGTTCTTACTCTCTCCCTCTCATATGCTCATTCGCGCTCTCTCACTCGCGCTCTCTCTCTCGTGCACGCGCTCTCACTCTCGCGCTTGCTCATGCTCACTCACTCTCTTACTTACGCTCTCTCTCGCGATCTCTCATGCACGCTCTCGCTCACACGCTTTCTCTCACGTGCACGCTCTCTCACCTGCGCTCTCTCTCATGCGCACTCTTTCACTCTCGTGCACGCTCTCTCACTTGCGCTCTCTCATGCGTGCTCTCTCACTCACTCCCCCGCGCTCTCTCGCTCGCGCGCTCTCGCTCCCTCGTGCTCTCTCGCTCCCTCACTCGTGCTCTCTCCCTCCCTCGCGCTCTCGCTCCCTTGCGTTCTCTCGCTCCCGCTCTCTCGCTGAACGCTCTCTCTCACGTGCATGTTCTCTCGTGCGTGCTCTCTCACTCTCTCCCTCGCTTGTGCTCTCTCCCTCCCTCGCGCTCTCTCACTCACGCGCACTCTCTCCCTCCCTCACTGGCGCTCTCTCGCGTTCTTTCGCTCCCTCGCGCTCTCTCACTCCCTCTCTCACGCGCTCGCCCTCTCTCACGCTCCCTC